>NW_027370612.1:0-34704 GCF_046119375.1 Phyllobates terribilis
GTAAATGCACAAACAGTAATATCTCCACATTGCAAGGTGCAATTCTGAAATTTTTAGCTTTTTCCTGCTAATCCTAGCATGATAAAGAAGATTCAAAGAGAGTGAGATGCCAGCTCCTTTCATTCAGTCAGTAGCTTCAAACATTTCTGGTATATGAAAAACATGTTTTTCAATGGCAAAAATCAATGAATATTGTAAATGCACAAACAGTAATATCTCCACATTGCACGGTGCAATTCTGAAATTTTTTGCTTTTTCCTGCTAATCCTAGCATGATAAAGAAGATTCAAAGAGAGTGAGATGCCAGCTCCTTTCATTCAGTCAGTAGCTTCAAACATTTCTGGTATATGAAAAACATGTTTTTCAATGGCAAAAATCAATGAATATTGTAAATGCACAAACAGTAATATCTCCACATTGCAAGGTGCAATTCTGAAATTTTTAGCTTTTTCCTGTTAATCCTAGCATGATAAAGAAGATTCAAAGAGAGTGAGATGCCAGCTCCTTTCATTCAGTCAGTAGCTTCAAACATTTCTGGTATATGAAAAACATGTTTTTCAATGGCAAAAATCAATGAATATTGTAAATGCACAAACAGTAATATCTCCACATTGCACGGTGCAATTCTGAAATTTTTAGCTTTTTCCTGTTAATCCTAGCATGATAAAGAAGATTCAAAGAGAGTGAGATGCCAGCTCCTTTCATTCAGTCAGTAGCTTCAAACATTTCTGGTATATGAAAAACATGTTTTTCAATGGCAAAAATCAATGAATATTGTAAATGCACAAACAGTAATATCTCCACATTGCACGGTGCAATTCTGAAATTTTTTGCTTTTTCCTGCTAATCCTAGCATGATAAAGAAGATTCAAAGAGAGTGAGATGCCAGCTCCTTTCATTCAGTCAGTAGCTTCAAACATTTCTGGACGTTTTTCAATGGCAAAAATCAATGAATATTGTAAATGCACAAACAGTAATATCTCCACATTGCACGGTGCAATTCTGAAATTTTTTGCTTTTTCCTGTTAATCCTAGCATGATAAAGAAGATTCAAAGAGAGTGAGATGCCAGCTCCTTTCATTCAGTCAGTAGCTTCAAACATTTCTGGTATATGAAAAACATGTTTTTCAATGGCAAAAATCAATGAATATTGTAAATGCACAAACAGTAATATCTCCACATTGCAAGGTGCAATTCTGAAATTTTTAGCTTTTTCCTGTTAATCCTAGCATGATAAAGAAGATTCAAAGAGAGTGAGATGCCAGCTCCTTTCATTCAGTCAGTAGCTTCAAACATTTCTGGTATATGAAAAACATGTTTTTCAATGGCAAAAATCAATGAATATTGTAAATGCACAAACAGTAATATCTCCACATTGCAAGGTGCAATTCTGAAATTTTTTGCTTTTTCCTGCTAATCCTAGCATGATAAAGAAGATTCAAAGAGAGTGAGATGCCAGCTCCTTTCATTCAGTCAGTAGCTTCAAACATTTCTGGTATATGAAAAACATGTTTTTCAATGGCAAAAATCAATGAATATTGTAAATGCACAAACAGTAATATCTCAACATTGCAAGGTGCAATTCTGAAATTTTTAGCTTTTTCCTGTTAATCCTAGCATGATAAAGAAGATTCAAAGAGAGTGAGATGCCAGCTCCTTTCATTCAGTCAGTAGCTTCAAACATTTCTGGACGTTTTTCAATGGCAAAAATCAATGAATATTGTAAATGCACAAACAGTAATATCTCCACATTGCACGGTGCAATTCTGAAATTTTTAGCTTTTTCCTGTTAATCCTAGCATGATAAAGAAGATTCAAAGAGAGTGAGATGCCAGCTCCTTTCATTCAGTCAGTAGCTTCAAACATTTCTGGTATATGAAAAACATGTTTTTCAATGGCAAAAATCAATGAATATTGTAAATGCACAAACAGTAATATCTCCACATTGCACGGTGCAATTCTGAAATTTTTAGCTTTTTCCTGCTAATCCTAGCATGATAAAGAAGATTCAAAGAGAGTGAGATGCCAGCTCCTTTCATTCAGTCAGTAGCTTCAAACATTTCTGGTATATGAAAAACATGTTTTTCAATGGCAAAAATCAATGAATATTGTAAATGCACAAACAGTAATATCTCCACATTGCAAGGTGCAATTCTGAAATTTTTTGCTTTTTCCTGTTAATCCTAGCATGATAAAGAAGATTCAAAGAGAGTGAGATGCCAGCTCCTTTCATTCAGTCAGTAGCTTCAAACATTTCTGGTATATGAAAAACATGTTTTTCAATGGCAAAAATCAATGAATATTGTAAATGCACAAACAGTAATATCTCCACATTGCACGGTGCAATTCTGAAATTTTTTGCTTTTTCCTGCTAATCCTAGCATGATAAAGAAGATTCAAAGAGAGTGAGATGCCAGCTCCTTTCATTCAGTCAGTAGCTTCAAACATTTCTGGACGTTTTTCAATGGCAAAAATCAATGAATATTGTAAATGCACAAACAGTAATATCTCCACATTGCACGGTGCAATTCTGAAATTTTTTGCTTTTTCCTGCTAATCCTAGCATGATAAAGAAGATTCAAAGAGAGTGAGATGCCAGCTCCTTTCATTCAGTCAGTAGCTTCAAACATTTCTGGTATATGAAAAACATGTTTTTCAATGGCAAAAATCAATGAATATTGTAAATGCACAAACAGTAATATCTCCACATTGCAAGGTGCAATTCTGAAATTTTTAGCTTTTTCCTGTTAATCCTAGCATGATAAAGAAGATTCAAAGAGAGTGAGATGCCAGCTCCTTTCATTCAGTCAGTAGCTTCAAACATTTCTGGTATATGAAAAACATGTTTTTCAATGGCAAAAATCAATGAATATTGTAAATGCACAAACAGTAATATCTCCACATTGCACGGTGCAATTCTGAAATTTTTAGCTTTTTCCTGCTAATCCTAGCATGATAAAGAAGATTCAAAGAGAGTGAGATGCCAGCTCCTTTCATTCAGTCAGTAGCTTCAAACATTTCTGGTATATGAAAAACATGTTTTTCAATGGCAAAAATCAATGAATATTGTAAATGCACAAACAGTAAGATCTCCACATTGCAAGGTGCAATTCTGAAATTTTTAGCTTTTTCCTGTTAATCCTAGCATGATAAAGAAGATTCAAAGAGAGTGAGATGCCAGCTCCTTTCATTCAGTCAGTAGCTTCAAACATTTCTGGTATATGAAAAACATGTTTTTCAATGGCAAAAATCAATGAATATTGTAAATGCACAAACAGTAATATCTCCACATTGCAAGGTGCAATTCTGAAATTTTTAGCTTTTTCCTGCTAATCCTAGCATGATAAAGAAGATTCAAAGAGAGTGAGATGCCAGCTCCTTTCATTCAGTCAGTAGCTTCAAACATTTCTGGTATATGAAAAACATGTTTTTCAATGGCAAAAATCAATGAATATTGTAAATGCACAAACAGTAATATCTCCACATTGCACGGTGCAATTCTGAAATTTTTTGCTTTTTCCTGCTAATCCTAGCATGATAAAGAAGATTCAAAGAGAGTGAGATGCCAGCTCCTTTCATTCAGTCAGTAGCTTCAAACATTTCTGGTATATGAAAAACATGTTTTTCAATGGCAAAAATCAATGAATATTGTAAATGCACAAACAGTAATATCTCCACATTGCAAGGTGCAATTCTGAAATTTTTAGCTTTTTCCTGTTAATCCTAGCATGATAAAGAAGATTCAAAGAGAGTGAGATGCCAGCTCCTTTCATTCAGTCAGTAGCTTCAAACATTTCTGGTATATGAAAAACATGTTTTTCAATGGCAAAAATCAATGAATATTGTAAATGCACAAACAGTAATATCTCCACATTGCACGGTGCAATTCTGAAATTTTTAGCTTTTTCCTGTTAATCCTAGCATGATAAAGAAGATTCAAAGAGAGTGAGATGCCAGCTCCTTTCTTTCAGTCAGTAGCTTCAAACATTTCTGGTATATGAAAAACATGTTTTTCAATGGCAAAAATCAATGAATATTGTAAATGCACAAACAGTAATATCTCCACATTGCAAGGTGCAATTCTGAAATTTTTAGCTTTTTCCTGTTAATCCTAGCATGATAAAGAAGATTCAAAGAGAGTGAGATGCCAGCTCCTTTCATTCAGTCAGTAGCTTCAAACATTTCTGGTATATGAAAAACATGTTTTTCAATGGCAAAAATCAATGAATATTGTAAATGCACAAACAGTAATATCTCCACATTGCACGGTGCAATTCTGAAATTTTTTGCTTTTTCCTGTTAATCCTAGCATGATAAAGAAGATTCAAAGAGAGTGAGATGCCAGCTCCTTTCATTCAGTCAGTAGCTTCAAACATTTCTGGTATATGAAAAACATGTTTTTCAATGGCAAAAATCAATGAATATTGTAAATGCACAAACAGTAATATCTCCACATTGCAAGGTGCAATTCTGAAATTTTTTGCTTTTTCCTGCTAATCCTAGCATGATAAAGAAGATTCAAAGAGAGTGAGATGCCAGCTCCTTTCATTCAGTCAGTAGCTTCAAACATTTCTGGTATATGAAAAACATGTTTTTCAATGGCAAAAATCAATGAATATTGTAAATGCACAAACAGTAATATCTCCACATTGCACGGTGCAATTCTGAAATTTTTTGCTTTTTCCTGTTAATCCTAGCATGATAAAGAAGATTCAAAGAGAGTGAGATGCCAGCTCCTTTCATTCAGTCAGTAGCTTCAAACATTTCTGGTATATGAAAAACATGTTTTTCAATGGCAAAAATCAATGAATATTGTAAATGCACAAGCAGTAATATCTCCACATTGCACGGTGCAATTCTGAAATTTTTTGCTTTTTCCTGCTAATCCTAGCATGATAAAGAAGATTCAAAGAGAGTGAGATGCCAGCTCCTTTCATTCAGTCAGTAGCTTCAAACATTTCTGGACGTTTTTCAATGGCAAAAATCAATGAATATTGTAAATGCACAAACAGTAATATCTCCACATTGCACGGTGCAATTCTGAAATTTTTTGCTTTTTCCTGTTAATCCTAGCATGATAAAGAAGATTCAAAGAGAGTGAGATGCCAGCTCCTTTCATTCAGTCAGTAGCTTCAAACATTTCTGGTATATGAAAAACATGTTTTTCAATGGCAAAAATCAATGAATATTGTAAATGCACAAACAGTAATATCTCCACATTGCAAGGTGCAATTCTGAAATTTTTTGCTTTTTCCTGTTAATCCTAGCATGATAAAGAAGATTCAAAGAGAGTGAGATGCCAGCTCCTTTCATTCAGTCAGTAGCTTCAAACATTTCTGGTATATGAAAAACATGTTTTTCAATGGCAAAAATCAATGAATATTGTAAATGCACAAACAGTAATATCTCCACATTGCACGGTGCAATTCTGAAATTTTTTGCTTTTTCCTGCTAATCCTAGCATGATAAAGAAGATTCAAAGAGAGTGAGATGCCAGCTCCTTTCATTCAGTCAGTAGCTTCAAACATTTCTGGACGTTTTTCAATGGCAAAAATCAATGAATATTGTAAATGCACAAACAGTAATATCTCCACATTGCAAGGTGCAATTCTGAAATTTTTTGCTTTTTCCTGTTAATCCTAGCATGATAAAGAAGATTCAAAGAGAGTGAGATGCCAGCTCCTTTCATTCAGTCAGTAGCTTCAAACATTTCTGGACGTTTTTCAATGGCAAAAATCAATGAATATTGTAAATGCACAAACAGTAATATCTCCACATTGCAAGGTGCAATTCTGAAATTTTTAGCTTTTTCCTGTTAATCCTAGCATGATAAAGAAGATTCAAAGAGAGTGAGATGCCAGCTCCTTTCATTCAGTCAGTAGCTTCAAACATTTCTGGTATATGAAAAACATGTTTTTCAATGGCAAAAATCAATGAATATTGTAAATGCACAAACAGTAATATCTCCACATTGCACGGTGCAATTCTGAAATTTTTAGCTTTTTCCTGCTAATCCTAGCATGATAAAGAAGATTCAAAGAGAGTGAGATGCCAGCTCCTTTCATTCAGTCAGTAGCTTCAAACATTTCTGGACGTTTTTCAATGGCAAAAATCAATGAATATTGTAAATGCACAAACAGTAATATCTCCACATTGCACGGTGCAATTCTGAAATTTTTTGCTTTTTCCTGTTAATCCTAGCATGATAAAGAAGATTCAAAGAGAGTGAGATGCCAGCTCCTTTCATTCAGTCAGTAGCTTCAAACATTTCTGGTATATGAAAAACATGTTTTTCAATGGCAAAAATCAATGAATATTGTAAATGCACAAACAGTAATATCTCCACATTGCAAGGTGCAATTCTGAAATTTTTAGCTTTTTCCTGTTAATCCTAGCATGATAAAGAAGATTCAAAGAGAGTGAGATGCCAGCTCCTTTCATTCAGTCAGTAGCTTCAAACATTTCTGGTATATGAAAAACATGTTTTTCAATGGCAAAAATCAATGAATATTGTAAATGCACAAACAGTAATATCTCCACATTGCATGGTGCAATTCTGAAATTTTTTGCTTTTTCCTGCTAATCCTAGCATGATAAAGAAGATTCAAAGAGAGTGAGATGCCAGCTCCTTTCATTCAGTCAGTAGCTTCAAACATTTCTGGTATATGAAAAACATGTTTTTCAATGGCAAAAATCAATGAATATTGTAAATGCACAAACAGTAATATCTCCACATTGCAAGGTGCAATTCTGAAATTTTTTGCTTTTTCCTGCTAATCCTAGCATGATAAAGAAGATTCAAAGAGAGTGAGATGCCAGCTCCTTTCATTCAGTCAGTAGCTTCAAACATTTCTGGTATATGAAAAACATGTTTTTCAATGGCAAAAATCAATGAATATTGTAAATGCACAAACAGTAATATCTCCACATTGCAAGGTGCAATTCTGAAATTTTTTGCTTTTTCCTGCTAATCCTAGCATGATAAAGAAGATTCAAAGAGAGTGAGATGCCAGCTCCTTTCATTCAGTCAGTAGCTTCAAACATTTCTGGTATATGAAAAACATGTTTTTCAATGGCAAAAATCAATGAATATTGTAAATGCACAAACAGTAATATCTCCACATTGCACGGTGCAATTCTGAAATTTTTAGCTTTTTCCTGTTAATCCTAGCATGATAAAGAAGATTCAAAGAGAGTGAGATGCCAGCTCCTTTCATTCAGTCAGTAGCTTCAAACATTTCTGGACGTTTTTCAATGGCAAAAATCAATGAATATTGTAAATGCACAAACAGTAATATCTCCACATTGCACGGTGCAATTCTGAAATTTTTTGCTTTTTCCTGTTAATCCTAGCATGATAAAGAAGATTCAAAGAGAGTGAGATGCCAGCTCCTTTCATTCAGTCAGTAGCTTCAAACATTTCTGGTATATGAAAAACATGTTTTTCAATGGCAAAAATCAATGAATATTGTAAATGCACAAACAGTAATATCTCCACATTGCAAGGTGCAATTCTGAAATTTTTAGCTTTTTCCTGCTAATCCTAGCATGATAAAGAAGATTCAAAGAGAGTGAGATGCCAGCTCCTTTCATTCAGTCAGTAGCTTCAAACATTTCTGGTATATGAAAAACATGTTTTTCAATGGCAAAAATCAATGAATATTGTAAATGCACAAACAGTAATATCTCCACATTGCAAGGTGCAATTCTGAAATTTTTAGCTTTTTCCTGTTAATCCTAGCATGATAAAGAAGATTCAAAGAGAGTGAGATGCCAGCTCCTTTCATTCAGTCAGTAGCTTCAAACATTTCTGGTATATGAAAAACATGTTTTTCAATGGCAAAAATCAATGAATATTGTAAATGCACAAACAGTAATATCTCCACATTGCACGGTGCAATTCTGAAATTTTTAGCTTTTTCCTGCTAATCCTAGCATGATAAAGAAGATTCAAAGAGAGTGAGATGCCAGCTCCTTTCATTCAGTCAGTAGCTTCAAACATTTCTGGTATATGAAAAACATGTTTTTCAATGGCAAAAATCAATGAATATTGTAAATGCACAAACAGTAATATCTCCACATTGCACGGTGCAATTCTGAAATTTTTAGCTTTTTCCTGCTAATCCTAGCATGATAAAGAAGATTCAAAGAGAGTGAGATGCCAGCTCCTTTCATTCAGTCAGTAGCTTCAAACATTTCTGGTATATGAAAAACATGTTTTTCAATGGCAAAAATCAATGAATATTGTAAATGCACAAACAGTAATATCTCCACATTGCACGGTGCAATTCTGAAATTTTTAGCTTTTTCCTGTTTATCCTAGCATGATAAAGAAGATTCAAAGAGAGTGAGATGCCAGCTCCTTTCATTCAGTCAGTAGCTTCAAACATTTCTGGACGTTTTTCAATGGCAAAAATCAATGAATATTGTAAATGCACAAACAGTAATATCTCCACATTGCACGGTGCAATTCTGAAATTTTTTGCTTTTTCCTGTTAATCCTAGCATGATAAAGAAGATTCAAAGAGAGTGAGATGCCAGCTCCTTTCATTCAGTCAGTAGCTTCAAACATTTCTGGTATATGAAAAACATGTTTTTCAATGGCAAAAATCAATGAATATTGTAAATGCACAAACAGTAATATCTCCACATTGCACGGTGCAATTCTGAAATTTTTAGCTTTTTCCTGTTAATCCTAGCATGATAAAGAAGATTCAAAGAGAGTGAGATGCCAGCTCCTTTCATTCAGTCAGTAGCTTCAAACATTTCTGGTATATGAAAAACATGTTTTTCAATGGCAAAAATCAATGAATATTGTAAATGCACAAACAGTAATATCTCCACATTGCACGGTGCAATTCTGAAATTTTTTGCTTTTTCCTGCTAATCCTAGCATGATAAAGAAGATTCAAAGAGAGTGAGATGCCAGCTCCTTTCATTCAGTCAGTAGCTTCAAACATTTCTGGACGTTTTTCAATGGCAAAAATCAATGAATATTGTAAATGCACAAACAGTAATATCTCCACATTGCACGGTGCAATTCTGAAATTTTTTGCTTTTTCCTGTTAATCCTAGCATGATAAAGAAGATTCAAAGAGAGTGAGATGCCAGCTCCTTTCATTCAGTCAGTAGCTTCAAACATTTCTGGTATATGAAAAACATGTTTTTCAATGGCAAAAATCAATGAATATTGTAAATGCACAAACAGTAATATCTCCACATTGCAAGGTGCAATTCTGAAATTTTTAGCTTTTTCCTGTTAATCCTAGCATGATAAAGAAGATTCAAAGAGAGTGAGATGCCAGCTCCTTTCATTCAGTCAGTAGCTTCAAACATTTCTGGTATATGAAAAACATGTTTTTCAATGGCAAAAATCAATGAATATTGTAAATGCACAAACAGTAATATCTCCACATTGCACGGTGCAATTCTGAAATTTTTTGCTTTTTCCTGCTAATCCTAGCATGATAAAGAAGATTCAAAGAGAGTGAGATGCCAGCTCCTTTCATTCAGTCAGTAGCTTCAAACATTTCTGGTATATGAAAAACATGTTTTTCAATGGCAAAAATCAATGAATATTGTAAATGCACAAACAGTAATATCTCCTCATTGCAAGGTGCAATTCTGAAATTTTTAGCTTTTTCCTGTTAATCCTAGCATGATAAAGAAGATTCAAAGAGAGTGAGATGCCAGCTCCTTTCATTCAGTCAGTAGCTTCAAACATTTCTGGTATATGAAAAACATGTTTTTCAATGGCAAAAATCAATGAATATTGTAAATGCACAAACAGTAATATCTCCACATTGCAAGGTGCAATTCTGAAATTTTTTGCTTTTTCCTGCTAATCCTAGCATGATAAAGAAGATTCAAAGAGAGTGAGATGCCAGCTCCTTTCATTCAGTCAGTAGCTTCAAACATTTCTGGTATATGAAAAACATGTTTTTCAATGGCAAAAATCAATGAATATTGTAAATGCACAAACAGTAATATCTCCACATTGCAAGGTGCAATTCTGAAATTTTTTGCTTTTTCCTGCTAATCCTAGCATGATAAAGAAGATTCAAAGAGAGTGAGATGCCAGCTCCTTTCATTCAGTCAGTAGCTTCAAACATTTCTGGTATATGAAAAACATGTTTTTCAATGGCAAAAATCAATGAATATTGTAAATGCACAAACAGTAATATCTCCACATTGCACGGTGCAATTCTGAAATTTTTTGCTTTTTCCTGCTAATCCTAGCATGATAAAGAAGATTCAAAGAGAGTGAGATGCCAGCTCCTTTCATTCAGTCAGTAGCTTCAAACATTTCTGGTATATGAAAAACATGTTTTTCAATGGCAAAAATCAATGAATATTGTAAATGCACAAACAGTAATATCTCCACATTGCACGGTGCAATTCTGAAATTTTTAGCTTTTTCCTGTTAATCCTAGCATGATAAAGAAGATTCAAAGAGAGTGAGATGCCAGCTCCTTTCATTCAGTCAGTAGCTTCAAACATTTCTGGACGTTTTTCAATGGCAAAAATCAATGAATATTGTAAATGCACAAACAGTAATATCTCCACATTGCACGGTGCAATTCTGAAATTTTTTGCTTTTTCCTGTTAATCCTAGCATGATAAAGAAGATTCAAAGAGAGTGAGATGCCAGCTCCTTTCATTCAGTCAGTAGCTTCAAACATTTCTGGTATATGAAAAACATGTTTTTCAATGGCAAAAATCAATGAATATTGTAAATGCACAAACAGTAATATCTCCACATTGCACGGTGAAATTCTGAAATTTTTAGCTTTTTCCTGTTAATCCTAGCATGATAAAGAAGATTCAAAGAGAGTGAGATGCCAGCTCCTTTCATTCAGTCAGTAGCTTCAAACATTTCTGGTATATGAAAAACATGTTTTTCAATGGCAAAAATCAATGAATATTGTAAATGCACAAACAGTAATATCTCCACATTGCACGGTGCAATTCTGAAATTTTTAGCTTTTTCCTGTTAATCCTAGCATGATAAAGAAGATTCAAAGAGAGTGAGATGCCAGCTCCTTTCATTCAGTCAGTAGCTTCAAACATTTCTGGTATATGAAAAACATGTTTTTCAATGGCAAAAATCAATGAATATTGTAAATGCACAAACAGTAATATCTCCACATTGCACGGTGAAATTCTGAAATTTTTTGCTTTTTCCTGCTAATCCTAGCATGATAAAGAAGATTCAAAGAGAGTGAGATGCCAGCTCCTTTCATTCAGTCAGTAGCTTCAAACATTTCTGGTATATGAAAAACATGTTTTTCAATGGCAAAAATCAATGAATATTGTAAATGCACAAACAGTAATATCTCCACATTGCAAGGTGCAATTCTGAAATTTTTTGCTTTTTCCTGCTAATCCTAGCATGATAAAGAAGATTCAAAGAGAGTGAGATGCCAGCTCCTTTCATTCAGTCAGTAGCTTCAAACATTTCTGGTATATGAAAAACATGTTTTTCAATGGCAAAAATCAATGAATATTGTAAATGCACAAACAGTAATATCTCCACATTGCAAGGTGCAATTCTGAAATTTTTAGCTTTTTCCTGTTAATCCTAGCATGATAAAGAAGATTCAAAGAGAGTGAGATGCCAGCTCCTTTCATTCAGTCAGTAGCTTCAAACATTTCTGGTATATGAAAAACATGTTTTTCAATGGCAAAAATCAATGAATATTGTAAATGCACAAACAGTAATATCTCCACATTGCAAGGTGCAATTCTGAAATTTTTAGCTTTTTCCTGTTAATCCTAGCATGATAAAGAAGATTCAAAGAGAGTGAGATGCCAGCTCCTTTCTTTCAGTCAGTAGCTTCAAACATTTCTGGTATATGAAAAACATGTTTTTCAATGGCAAAAATCAATGAATATTGTAAATGCACAAACAGTAATATCTCCACATTGCAAGGTGCAATTCTGAAATTTTTAGCTTTTTCCTGTTAATCCTAGCATGATAAAGAAGATTCAAAGAGAGTGAGATGCCAGCTCCTTTCATTCAGTCAGTAGCTTCAAACATTTCTGGACGTTTTTCAATGGCAAAAATCAATGAATATTGTAAATGCACAAACAGTAATATCTCCACATTGCAAGGTGCAATTCTGAAATTTTTAGCTTTTTCCTTTTAATCCTAGCATGATAAAGAAGATTCAAAGAGAGTGAGATGCCAGCTCCTTTCATTCAGTCAGTAGCTTCAAACATTTCTGGTATATGAAAAACATGTTTTTCAATGGCAAAAATCAATGAATATTGTAAATGCACAAACAGTAATATCTCCACATTGCACGGTGCAATTCTGAAATTTTTAGCTTTTTCCTGTTAATCCTAGCATGATAAAGAAGATTCAAAGAGAGTGAGATGCCAGCTCCTTTCATTCAGTCAGTAGCTTCAAACATTTCTGGTATATGAAAAACATGTTTTTCAATGGCAAAAATCAATGAATATTGTAAATGCACAAACAGTAATATCTCCACATTGCACGGTGCAATTCTGAAATTTTTAGCTTTTTCCTGTTAATCCTAGCATGATAAAGAAGATTCAAAGAGAGTGAGATGCCAGCTCCTTTCATTCAGTCACTAGCTTCAAACATTTCTGGTATATGAAAAACATGTTTTTCAATGGCAAAAATCAATGAATATTGTAAATGCACAAACAGTAATATCTCCACATTGCACGGTGCAATTCTGAAATTTTTAGCTTTTTCCTGTTAATCCTAGCATGATAAAGAAGATTCAAAGAGAGTGAGATGCCAGCTCCTTTCATTCAGTCAGTAGCTTCAAACATTTCTGGACGTTTTTCAATGGCAAAAATCAATGAATATTGTAAATGCACAAACTAATATCTCCACATTGCACGGTGCAATTCTGAAATTTTTAGCTTTTTCCTGCTAATCCTAGCATGATAAAGAAGATTCAAAGAGAGTGAGATGCCAGCTCCTTTCATTCAGTCAGTAGCTTCAAACATTTCTGGTATATGAAAAACATGTTTTTCAATGGCAAAAATCAATGAATATTGTAAATGCACAAACAGTAATATCTCCACATTGCAAGGTGCAATTCTGAAATTTTTAGCTTTTTCCTGCTAATCCTAGCATGATAAAGAAGATTCAAAGAGAGTGAGATGCCAGCTCCTTTCATTCAGTCAGTAGCTTCAAACATTTCTGGTATATGAAAAACATGTTTTTCAATGGCAAAAATCAATGAATATTGTAAATGCACAAACAGTAATATCTCCACATTGCACGGTGCAATTCTGAAATTTTTAGCTTTTTCCTGTTAATCCTAGCATGATAAAGAAGATTCAAAGAGAGTGAGATGCCAGCTCCTTTCATTCAGTCAGTAGCTTCAAACATTTCTGGTATATGAAAAACATGTTTTTCAATGGCAAAAATCAATGAATATTGTAAATGCACAAACAGTAATATCTCCACATTGCACGGTGCAATTCTGAAATTTTTTGCTTTTTCCTGCTAATCCTAGCATGATAAAGAAGATTCAAAGAGAGTGAGATGCCAGCTCCTTTCATTCAGTCAGTAGCTTCAAACATTTCTGGACGTTTTTCAATGGCAAAAATCAATGAATATTGTAAATGCACAAACAGTAATATCTCCACATTGCACGGTGCAATTCTGAAATTTTTAGATTTTTCCTGTTAATCCTAGCATGATAAAGAAGATTCAAAGAGAGTGAGATGCCAGCTCCTTTCATTCAGTCAGTAACTTCAAACATTTCTGGACGTTTTTCAATGGCAAAAATCAATGAATATTGTAAATGCACAAACAGTAATATCTCCACATTGCAAGGTGCAATTCTGAAATTTTTTGCTTTTTCCTGTTAATCCTAGCATGATAAAGAAGATTCAAAGAGAGTGAGATGCCAGCTCCTTTCATTCAGTCAGTAGCTTCAAACATTTCTGGTATATGAAAAACATGTTTTTCAATGGCAAAAATCAATGAATATTGTAAATGCACAAACAGTAATATCTCCACATTGCACGGTGCAATTCTGAAATTTTTAGCTTTTTCCTGTTAATCCTAGCATGATAAAGAAGATTCAAAGAGAGTGAGATGCCAGCTCCTTTCATTCAGTCAGTAGCTTCAAACATTTCTGGTATATGAAAAACATGTTTTTCAATGGCAAAAATCAATGAATATTGTAAATGCACAAACAGTAATATCTCCACATTGCAAGGTGCAATTCTGAAATTTTTAGCTTTTTCCTGTTAATCCTAGCATGATAAAGAAGATTCAAAGAGAGTGAGATGCCAGCTCCTTTCATTCAGTCAGTAGCTTCAAACATTTCTGGTATATGAAAAACATGTTTTTCAATGGCAAAAATCAATGAATATTGTAAATGCACAAACAGTAATATCTCCACATTGCACGGTGCAATTCTGAAATTTTTAGCTTTTTCCTGTTAATCCTAGCATGATAAAGAAGATTCAAAGAGAGTGAGATGCCAGCTCCTTTCATTCAGTCAGTAGCTTCAAACATTTCTGGACGTTTTTCAATGGCAAAAATCAATGAATATTGTAAATGCACAAACAGTAATATCTCCACATTGCACGGTGCAATTCTGAAATTTTTAGCTTTTTCCTGCTAATCCTAGCATGATAAAGAAGATTCAAAGAGAGTGAGATGCCAGCTCCTTTCATTCAGTCAGTAGCTTCAAACATTTCTGGTATATGAAAAACATGTTTTTCAATGGCAAAAATCAATGAATATTGTAAATGCACAAACAGTAATATCTCCACATTGCAAGGTGCAATTCTGAAATTTTTAGCTTTTTCCTGCTAATCCTAGCATGATAAAGAAGATTCAAAGAGAGTGAGATGCCAGCTCCTTTCATTCAGTCAGTAGCTTCAAACATTTCTGGTATATGAAAAACATGTTTTTCAATGGCAAAAATCAATGAATATTGTAAATGCACAAACAGTAATATCTCCACATTGCACGGTGCAATTCTGAAATTTTTAGCTTTTTCCTGTTAATCCTAGCATGATAAAGAAGATTCAAAGAGAGTGAGATGCCAGCTCCTTTCATTCAGTCAGTAGCTTCAAACATTTCTGGACGTTTTTCAATGGCAAAAATCAATGAATATTGTAAATGCACAAACAGTAATATCTCCACATTGCACGGTGCAATTCTGAAATTTTTAGCTTTTTCCTGCTAATCCTAGCATGATAAAGAAGATTCAAAGAGAGTGAGATGCCAGCTCCTTTCATTCAGTCAGTAGCTTCAAACATTTCTGGTATATGAAAAACATGTTTTTCAATGGCAAAAATCAATGAATATTGTAAATGCACAAACAGTAATATCTCCACATTGCAAGGTGCAATTCTGAAATTTTTAGCTTTTTCCTGCTAATCCTAGCATGATAAAGAAGATTCAAAGAGAGTGAGATGCCAGCTCCTTTCATTCAGTCAGTAGCTTCAAACATTTCTGGTATATGAAAAACATGTTTTTCAATGGCAAAAATCAATGAATATTGTAAATGCACAAACAGTAATATCTCCACATTGCACGGTGCAATTCTGAAATTTTTAGCTTTTTCCTGTTAATCCTAGCATGATAAAGAAGATTCAAAGAGAGTGAGATGCCAGCTCCTTTCATTCAGTCAGTAGCTTCAAACATTTCTGGTATATGAAAAACATGTTTTTCAATGGCAAAAATCAATGAATATTGTAAATGCACAAACAGTAATATCTCCACATTGCACGGTGCAATTCTGAAATTTTTAGCTTTTTCCTGTTAATCCTAGCATGATAAAGAAGATTCAAAGAGAGTGAGATGCCAGCTCCTTTCATTCAGTCAGTAGCTTCAAACATTTCTGGTATATGAAAAACATGTTTTTCAATGGCAAAAATCAATGAATATTGTAAATGCACAAACAGTAATATCTCCACATTGCACGGTGCAATTCTGAAATTTTTTGCTTTTTCCTGCTAATCCTAGCATGATAAAGAAGATTCAAAGAGAGTGAGATGCCAGCTCCTTTCATTCAGTCAGTAGCTTCAAACATTTCTGGACGTTTTTCAATGGCAAAAATCAATGAATATTGTAAATGCACAAACAGTAATATCTCCACATTGCACGGTGCAATTCTGAAATTTTTAGCTTTTTCCTGCTAATCCTAGCATGATAAAGAAGATTCAAAGAGAGTGAGATGCCAGCTCCTTTCATTCAGTCAGTAGCTTCAAACATTTCTGGTATATGAAAAACATGTTTTTCAATGGCAAAAATCAATGAATATTGTAAATGCACAAACAGTAATATCTCCACATTGCAAGGTGCAATTCTGAAATTTTTAGCTTTTTCCTGCTAATCCTAGCATGATAAAGAAGATTCAAAGAGAGTGAGATGCCAGCTCCTTTCATTCAGTCAGTAGCTTCAAACATTTCTGGACGTTTTTCAATGGCAAAAATCAATGAATATTGTAAATGCACAAACAGTAATATCTCCACATTGCACGGTGCAATTCTGAAATTTTTAGCTTTTTCCTGCTAATCCTAGCATGATAAAGAAGATTCAAAGAGAGTGAGATGCCAGCTCCTTTCATTCAGTCAGTAGCTTCAAACATTTCTGGTATATGAAAAACATGTTTTTCAATGGCAAAAATCAATGAATATTGTAAATGCACAAACAGTAATATCTCCACATTGCACGGTGCAATTCTGAAATTTTTAGCTTTTTCCTGTTAATCCTAGCATGATAAAGAAGATTCAAAGAGAGTGAGATGCCAGCTCCTTTCATTCAGTCAGTAGCTTCAAACATTTCTGGACGTTTTTCAATGGCAAAAATCAATGAATATTGTAAATGCACAAACAGTAATATCTCCACATTGCAAGGTGCAATTCTGAAATTTTTAGCTTTTTCCTGTTAATCCTAGCATGATAAAGAAGATTCAAAGAGAGTGAGATGCCAGCTCCTTTCATTCAGTCAGTAGCTTCAAACATTTCTGGTATATGAAAAACATGTTTTTCAATGGCAAAAATCAATGAATATTGTAAATGCACAAACAGTAATATCTCCACATTGCAAGGTGCAATTCTGAAATTTTTAGCTTTTTCCTGTTAATCCTAGCATGATAAAGAAGATTCAAAGAGAGTGAGATGCCAGCTCCTTTCATTCAGTCAGTAGCTTCAAACATTTCTGGTATATGAAAAACATGTTTTTCAATGGCAAAAATCAATGAATATTGTAAATGCACAAACAGTAATATCTCCACATTGCACGGTGCAATTCTGAAATTTTTAGCTTTTTCCTGTTAATCCTAGCATGATAAAGAAGATTCAAAGAGAGTGAGATGCCAGCTCCTTTCATTCAGTCAGTAGCTTCAAACATTTCTGGACGTTTTTCAATGGCAAAAATCAATGAATATTGTAAATGCACAAACAGTAATATCTCCACATTGCACGGTGCAATTCTGAAATTTTTAGCTTTTTCCTGCTAATCCTAGCATGATAAAGAAGATTCAAAGAGAGTGAGATGCCAGCTCCTTTCATTCAGTCAGTAGCTTCAAACATTTCTGGTATATGAAAAACATGTTTTTCAATGGCAAAAATCAATGAATATTGTAAATGCACAAACAGTAATATCTCCACATTGCAAGGTGCAATTCTGAAATTTTTAGCTTTTTCCTGCTAATCCTAGCATGATAAAGAAGATTCAAAGAGAGTGAGATGCCAGCTTCTTTCATTCAGTCAGTAGCTTCAAACATTTCTGGTATATGAAAAACATGTTTTTCAATGGCAAAAATCAATGAATATTGTAAATGCACAAACAGTAATATCTCCACATTGCACGGTGCAATTCTGAAATTTTTAGCTTTTTCCTGTTAATCCTAGCATGATAAAGAAGATTCAAAGAGAGTGAGATGCCAGCTCCTTTCATTCAGTCAGTAGCTTCAAACATTTCTGGTATATGAAAAACATGTTTTTCAATGGCAAAAATCAATGAATATTGTAAATGCACAAACAGTAATATCTCCACATTGCACGGTGCAATTCTGAAATTTTTAGCTTTTTCCTGTTAATCCTAGCATGATAAAGAAGATTCAAAGAGAGTGAGATGCCAGCTCCTTTCATTCAGTCAGTAGCTTCAAACATTTCTGGTATATGAAAAACATGTTTTTCAATGGCAAAAATCAATGAATATTGTAAATGCACAAACAGTAATATCTCCACATTGCACGGTGCAATTCTGAAATTTTTTGCTTTTTCCTGCTAATCCTAGCATGATAAAGAAGATTCAAAGAGAGTGAGATGCCAGCTCCTTTCATTCAGTCAGTAGCTTCAAACATTTCTGGACGTTTTTCAATGGCAAAAATCAATGAATATTGTAAATGCACAAACAGTAATATCTCCACATTGCACGGTGCAATTCTGAAATTTTTAGCTTTTTCCTGCTAATCCTAGCATGATAAAGAAGATTCAAAGAGAGTGAGATGCCAGCTCCTTTCATTCAGTCAGTAGCTTCAAACATTTCTGGTATATGAAAAACATGTTTTTCAATGGCAAAAATCAATGAATATTGTAAATGCACAAACAGTAATATCTCCACATTGCAAGGTGCAATTCTGAAATTTTTAGCTTTTTCCTGTTAATCCTAGCATGATAAAGAAGATTCAAAGAGAGTGAGATGCCAGCTCCTTTCATTCAGTCAGTAGCTTCAAACATTTCTGGTATATGAAAAACATGTTTTTCAATGGCAAAAATCAATGAATATTGTAAATGCACAAACAGTAATATCTCCACATTGCACGGTGCAATTCTGAAATTTTTAGCTTTTTCCTGTTAATCCTAGCATGATAAAGAAGATTCAAAGAGAGTGAGATGCCAGCTCCTTTCATTCAGTCAGTAGCTTCAAACATTTCTGGACGTTTTTCAATGGCAAAAATCAATGAATATTGTAAATGCACAAACAGTAATATCTCCACATTGCACGGTGCAATTCTGAAATTTTTAGCTTTTTCCTGCTAATCCTAGCATGATAAAGAAGATTCAAAGAGAGTGAGATGCCAGCTCCTTTCATTCAGTCAGTAGCTTCAAACATTTCTGGTATATGAAAAACATGTTTTTCAATGGCAAAAATCAATGAATATTGTAAATGCACAAACAGTAATATCTCCACATTGCAAGGTGCAATTCTGAAATTTTTAGCTTTTTCCTGCTAATCCTAGCATGATAAAGAAGATTCAAAGAGAGTGAGATGCCAGCTCCTTTCATTCAGTCAGTAGCTTCAAACATTTCTGGTATATGAAAAACATGTTTTTCAATGGCAAAAATCAATGAATATTGTAAATGCACAAACAGTAATATCTCCACATTGCACGGTGCAATTCTGAAATTTTTAGCTTTTTCCTGTTAATCCTAGCATGATAAAGAAGATTCAAAGAGAGTGAGATGCCAGCTCCTTTCATTCAGTCAGTAGCTTCAAACATTTCTGGTATATGAAAAACATGTTTTTCAATGGCAAAAATCAATGAATATTGTAAATGCACAAACAGTAATATCTCCACATTGCACGGTGCAATTCTGAAATTTTTAGCTTTTTCCTGTTAATCCTAGCATGATAAAGAAGATTCAAAGAGAGTGAGATGCCAGCTCCTTTCATTCAGTCAGTAGCTTCAAACATTTCTGGTATATGAAAAACATGTTTTTCAATGGCAAAAATCAATGAATATTGTAAATGCACAAACAGTAATATCTCCACATTGCACGGTGCAATTCTGAAATTTTTTGCTTTTTCCTGCTAATCCTAGCATGATAAAGAAGATTCAAAGAGAGTGAGATGCCAGCTCCTTTCATTCAGTCAGTAGCTTCAAACATTTCTGGACGTTTTTCAATGGCAAAAATCAATGAATATTGTAAATGCACAAACAGTAATATCTCCACATTGCACGGTGCAATTCTGAAATTTTTAGCTTTTTCCTGCTAATCCTAGCATGATAAAGAAGATTCAAAGAGAGTGAGATGCCAGCTCCTTTCATTCAGTCAGTAGCTTCAAACATTTCTGGTATATGAAAAACATGTTTTTCAATGGCAAAAATCAATGAATATTGTAAATGCACAAACAGTAATATCTCCACATTGCAAGGTGCAATTCTGAAATTTTTAGCTTTTTCCTGCTAATCCTAGCATGATAAAGAAGATTCAAAGAGAGTGAGATGCCAGCTCCTTTCATTCAGTCAGTAGCTTCAAACATTTCTGGACGTTTTTCAATGGCAAAAATCAATGAATATTGTAAATGCACAAACAGTAATATCTCCACATTGCACGGTGCAATTCTGAAATTTTTAGCTTTTTCCTGCTAATCCTAGCATGATAAAGAAGATTCAAAGAGAGTGAGATGCCAGCTCCTTTCATTCAGTCAGTAGCTTCAAACATTTCTGGTATATGAAAAACATGTTTTTCAATGGCAAAAATCAATGAATATTGTAAATGCACAAACAGTAATATCTCCACATTGCAAGGTGCAATTCTGAAATTTTTTGCTTTTTCCTGCTAATCCTAGCATGATAAAGAAGATTCAAAGAGAGTGAGATGCCAGCTCCTTTCATTCAGTCAGTAGCTTCAAACATTTCTGGACGTTTTTCAATGGCAAAAATCAATGAATATTGTAAATGCACAAACAGTAATATCTCCACATTGCACGGTGCAATTCTGAAATTTTTAGCTTTTTCCTGTTAATCCTAGCATGATAAAGAAGATTCAAAGAGAGTGAGATGCCAGCTCCTTTCATTCAGTCAGTAGCTTCAAACATTTCTGGACGTTTTTCAATGGCAAAAATCAATGAATATTGTAAATGCACAAACAGTAATATCTCCACATTGCAAGGTGCAATTCTGAAATTTTTTGCTTTTTCCTGCTAATCCTAGCATGATAAAGAAGATTCAAAGAGAGTGAGATGCCAGCTCCTTTCATTCAGTCAGTAGCTTCAAACATTTCTGGTATATGAAAAACATGTTTTTCAATGGCAAAAATCAATGAATATTGTAAATGCACAAACAGTAATATCTCCACATTGCACGGTGCAATTCTGAAATTTTTTGCTTTTTCCTGCTAATCCTAGCATGATAAAGAAGATTCAAAGAGAGTGAGATGCCAGCTCCTTTCATTCAGTCAGTAGCTTCAAACATTTCTGGTATATGAAAAACATGTTTTTCAATGGCAAAAATCAATGAATATTGTAAATGCACAAACAGTAATATCTCCACATTGCAAGGTGCAATTCTGAAATTTTTTGCTTTTTCCTGCTAATCCTAGCATGATAAAGAAGATTCAAAGAGAGTGAGATGCCAGCTCCTTTCATTCAGTCAGTAGCTTCAAACATTTCTGGACGTTTTTCAATGGCAAAAATCAATGAATATTGTAAATGCACAAACAGTAATATCTCCACATTGCAAGGTGCAATTCTGAAATTTTTAGCTTTTTCCTGTTAATCCTAGCATGATAAAGAAGATTCAAAGAGAGTGAGATGCCAGCTCCTTTCATTCAGTCAGTAGCTTCAAACATTTCTGGTATATGAAAAACATGTTTTTCAATGGCAAAAATCAATGAATATTGTAAATGCACAAACAGTAATATCTCCACATTGCACGGTGCAATTCTGAAATTTTTAGCTTTTTCCGGTTAATCCTAGCATGATAAAGAAGATTCAAAGAGAGTGAGATGCCAGCTCCTTTCATTCAGTCAGTAGCTTCAAACATTTCTGGTATATGAAAAACATGTTTTTCAATGGCAAAAATCAATGAATATTGTAAATGCACAAACAGTAATATCTCCACATTGCAAGGTGCAATTCTGAAATTTTTTGCTTTTTCCTGTTAATCCTAGCATGATAAAGAAGATTCAAAGAGAGTGAGATGCCAGCTCCTTTCATTCAGTCAGTAGCTTCAAACATTTCTGGTATATGAAAAACATGTTTTTCAATGGCAAAAATCAATGAATATTGTAAATGCACAAACAGTAATATCTCCACATTGCAAGGTGCAATTCTGAAATTTTTAGCTTTTTCCTGCTAATCCTAGCATGATAAAGAAGATTCAAAGAGAGTGAGATGCCAGCTCCTTTCATTCAGTCAGTAGCTTCAAACATTTCTGGTATATGAAAAACATGTTTTTCAATGGCAAAAATCAATGAATATTGTAAATGCACAAACAGTAATATCTCCACATTGCAAGGTGCAATTCTGAAATTTTTAGCTTTTTCCTGTTAATCCTAGCATGATAAAGAAGATTCAAAGAGAGTGAGATGCCAGCTCCTTTCATTCAGTCAGTAGCTTCAAACATTTCTGGACGTTTTTCAATGGCAAAAATCAATGAATATTGTAAATGCACAAACAGTAATATCTCCACATTGCAAGGTGCAATTCTGAAATTTTTAGCTTTTTCCTGTTAATCCTAGCATGATAAAGAAGATTCAAAGAGAGTGAGATGCCAGCTCCTTTCATTCAGTCAGTAGCTTCAAACATTTCTGGTATATGAAAAACATGTTTTTCAATGGCAAAAATCAATGAATATTGTAAATGCACAAACAGTAATATCTCCACATTGCAAGGTGCAATTCTGAAATTTTTAGCTTTTTCCTGTTAATCCTAGCATGATAAAGAAGATTCAAAGAGAGTGAGATGCCAGCTCCTTTCATTCAGTCAGTAGCTTCAAACATTTCTGGTATATGAAAAACATGTTTTTCAATGGCAAAAATCAATGAATATTGTAAATGCACAAACAGTAATATCTCCACATTGCACGGTGCAATTCTGAAATTTTTAGCTTTTTCCTGTTAATCCTAGCATGATAAAGAAGATTCAAAGAGAGTGAGATGCCAGCTCCTTTCATTCAGTCAGTAGCTTCAAACATTTCTGGACGTTTTTCAATGGCAAAAATCAATGAATATTGTAAATGCACAAACAGTAATATCTCCACATTGCACGGTGCAATTCTGAAATTTTTAGCTTTTTCCTGCTAATCCTAGCATGATAAAGAAGATTCAAAGAGAGTGAGATGCCAGCTCCTTTCATTCAGTCAGTAGCTTCAAACATTTCTGGTATATGAAAAACATGTTTTTCAATGGCAAAAATCAATGAATATTGTAAATGCACAAACAGTAATATCTCCACATTGCAAGGTGCAATTCTGAAATTTTTAGCTTTTTCCTGCTAATCCTAGCATGATAAAGAAGATTCAAAGAGAGTGAGATGCCAGCTCCTTTCATTCAGTCAGTAGCTTCAAACATTTCTGGTATATGAAAAACATGTTTTTCAATGGCAAAAATCAATGAATATTGTAAATGCACAAACAGTAATATCTCCACATTGCACGGTGCAATTCTGAAATTTTTAGCTTTTTCCTGTTAATCCTAGCATGATAAAGAAGATTCAAAGAGAGTGAGATGCCAGCTCCTTTCATTCAGTCAGTAGCTTCAAACATTTCTGGTATATGAAAAACATGTTTTTCAATGGCAAAAAGCAATGAATATTGTAAATGCACAAACAGTAATATCTCCACATTGCACGGTGCAATTCTGAAATTTTTAGCTTTTTCCTGTTAATCCTAGCATGATAAAGAAGATTCAAAGAGAGTGAGATGCCAGCTCCTTTCATTCAGTCAGTAGCTTCAAACATTTCTGGTATATGAAAAACATGTTTTTCAATGGCAAAAATCAATGAATATTGTAAATGCACAAACAGTAATATCTCCACATTGCACGGTGCAATTCTGAAATTTTTTGCTTTTTCCTGCTAATCCTAGCATGATAAAGAAGATTCAAAGAGAGTGAGATGCCAGCTCCTTTCATTCAGTCAGTAGCTTCAAACCTTTCTGGACGTTTTTCAATGGCAAAAATCAATGAATATTGTAAATGCACAAACAGTAATATCTCCACATTGCACGGTGCAATTCTGAAATTTTTAGCTTTTTCCTGCTAATCCTAGCATGATAAAGAAGATTCAAAGAGAGTGAGATGCCAGCTCCTTTCATTCAGTCAGTAGCTTCAAACATTTCTGGTATATGAAAAACATGTTTTTCAATGGCAAAAATCAATGAATATTGTAAATGCACAAACAGTAATATCTCCACATTGCAAGGTGCAATTCTGAAATTTTTAGCTTTTTCCTGCTAATCCTAGCATGATAAAGAAGATTCAAAGAGAGTGAGATGCCAGCTCCTTTCATTCAGTCAGTAGCTTCAAACATTTCTGGACGTTTTTCAATGGCAAAAATCAATGAATATTGTAAATGCACAAACAGTAATATCTCCACATTGCACGGTGCAATTCTGAAATTTTTAGCTTTTTCCTGCTAATCCTAGCATGATAAAGAAGATTCAAAGAGAGTGAGATGCCAGCTCCTTTCATTCAGTCAGTAGCTTCAAACATTTCTGGTATATGAAAAACATGTTTTTCAATGGCAAAAATCAATGAATATTGTAAATGCACAAACAGTAATATCTCCACATTGCACGGTGCAATTCTGAAATTTTTAGCTTTTTCCTGTTAATCCTAGCATGATAAAGAAGATTCAAAGAGAGTGAGATGCCAGCTCCTTTCATTCAGTCAGTAGCTTCAAACATTTCTGGTATATGAAAAACATGTTTTTCAATGGCAAAAATCAATGAATATTGTAAATGCACAAACAGTAATATCTCCACATTGCACGGTGCAATTCTGAAATTTTTAGCTTTTTCCTGTTAATCCTAGCATGATAAAGAAGATTCAAAGAGAGTGAGATGCCAGCTCCTTTCATTCAGTCAGTAGCTTCAAACATTTCTGGTATATGAAAAACATGTTTTTCAATGGCAAAAATCAATGAATATTGTAAATGCACAAACAGTAATATCTCCACATTGCACGGTGCAATTCTGAAATTTTTTGCTTTTTCCTGCTAATCCTAGCATGATAAAGAAGATTCAAAGAGAGTGAGATGCCAGCTCCTTTCATTCAGTCAGTAGCTTCAAACCTTTCTGGACGTTTTTCAATGGCAAAAATCAATGAATATTGTAAATGCACAAACAGTAATATCTCCACATTGCACGGTGCAATTCTGAAATTTTTAGCTTTTTCCTGCTAATCCTAGCATGATAAAGAAGATTCAAAGAGAGTGAGATGCCAGCTCCTTTCATTCAGTCAGTAGCTTCAAACATTTCTGGTATATGAAAAACATGTTTTTCAATGGCAAAAATCAATGAATATTGTAAATGCACAAACAGTAATATCTCCACATTGCAAGGTGCAATTCTGAAATTTTTAGCTTTTTCCTGCTAATCCTAGCATGATAAAGAAGATTCAAAGAGAGTGAGATGCCAGCTCCTTTCATTCAGTCAGTAGCTTCAAACATTTCTGGACGTTTTTCAATGGCAAAAATCAATGAATATTGTAAATGCACAAACAGTAATATCTCCACATTGCACGGTGCAATTCTGAAATTTTTAGCTTTTTCCTGCTAATCCTAGCATGATAAAGAAGATTCAAAGAGAGTGAGATGCCAGCTCCTTTCATTCAGTCAGTAGCTTCAAACATTTCTGGTATATGAAAAACATGTTTTTCAATGGCAAAAATCAATGAATATTGTAAATGCACAAACAGTAATATCTCCACATTGCAAGGTGCAATTCTGAAATTTTTTGCTTTTTCCTGCTAATCCTAGCATGATAAAGAAGATTCAAAGAGAGTGAGATGCCAGCTCCTTTCATTCAGTCAGTAGCTTCAAACATTTCTGGACGTTTTTCAATGGCAAAAATCAATGAATATTGTAAATGCACAAACAGTAATATCTCCACATTGCACGGTGCAATTCTGAAATTTTTAGCTTTTTCCTGTTAATCCTAGCATGATAAAGAAGATTCAAAGAGAGTGAGATGCCAGCTCCTTTCATTCAGTCAGTAGCTTCAAACATTTCTGGACGTTTTTCAATGGCAAAAATCAATGAATATTGTAAATGCACAAACAGTAATATCTCCACATTGCAAGGTGCAATTCTGAAATTTTTTGCTTTTTCCTGCTAATCCTAGCATGATAAAGAAGATTCAAAGAGAGTGAGATGCCAGCTCCTTTCATTCAGTCAGTAGCTTCAAACATTTCTGGTATATGAAAAACATGTTTTTCAATGGCAAAAATCAATGAATATTGTAAATGCACAAACAGTAATATCTCCACATTGCACGGTGCAATTCTGAAATTTTTTGCTTTTTCCTGCTAATCCTAGCATGATAAAGAAGATTCAAAGAGAGTGAGATGCCAGCTCCTTTCATTCAGTCAGTAGCTTCAAACATTTCTGGTATATGAAAAACATGTTTTTCAATGGCAAAAATCAATGAATATTGTAAATGCACAAACAGTAATATCTCCACATTGCAAGGTGCAATTCTGAAATTTTTAGCTTTTTCCTGTTAATCCTAGCATGATAAAGAAGATTCAAAGAGAGTGAGATGCCAGCTCCTTTCATTCAGTCAGTAGCTTCAAACATTTCTGGTATATGAAAAACATGTTTTTCAATGGCAAAAATCAATGAATATTGTAAATGCACAAACAGTAATATCTCCACATTGCACGGTGCAATTCTGAAATTTTTAGCTTTTTCCTGTTAATCCTAGCATGATAAAGAAGATTCAAAGAGAGTGAGATGCCAGCTCCTTTCATTCAGTCAGTAGCTTCAAACATTTCTGGACGTTTTTCAATGGCAAAAATCAATGAATATTGTAAATGCACAAACAGTAATATCTCCACATTGCACGGTGCAATTCTGAAATTTTTTGCTTTTTCCTGCTAATCCTAGCATGATAAAGAAGATTCAAAGAGAGTGAGATGCCAGCTCCTTTCATTCAGTCAGTAGCTTCAAACATTTCTGGTATATGAAAAACATGTTTTTCAATGGCAAAAATCAATGAATATTGTAAATGCACAAACAGTAATATCTCCACATTGCAAGGTGCAATTCTGAAATTTTTAGCTTTTTCCTGTTAATCCTAGCATGATAAAGAAGATTCAAAGAGAGTGAGATGCCAGCTCCTTTCATTCAGTCAGTAGCTTCAAACATTTCTGGTATATGAAAAACATGTTTTTCAATGGCAAAAATCAATGAATATTGTAAATGCACAAACAGTAATATCTCCACATTGCACGGTGCAATTCTGAAATTTTTAGCTTTTTCCTGTTAATCCTAGCATGATAAAGAAGATTCAAAGAGAGTGAGATGCCAGCTCCTTTCATTCAGTCAGTAGCTTCAAACATTTCTGGACGTTTTTCAATGGCAAAAATCAATGAATATTGTAAATGCACAAACAGTAATATCTCCACATTGCACGGTGCAATTCTGAAATTTTTAGCTTTTTCCTGCTAATCCTAGCATGATAAAGAAGATTCAAAGAGAGTGAGATGCCAGCTCCTTTCATTCAGTCAGTAGCTTCAAACATTTCTGGTATATGAAAAACATGTTTTTCAATGGCAAAAATCAATGAATATTGTAAATGCACAAACAGTAATATCTCCACATTGCAAGGTGCAATTCTGAAATTTTTAGCTTTTTCCTGCTAATCCTAGCATGATAAAGAAGATTCAAAGAGAGTGAGATGCCAGCTCCTTTCATTCAGTCAGTAGCTTCAAACATTTCTGGTATATGAAAAACATGTTTTTCAATGGCAAAAATCAATGAATATTGTAAATGCACAAACAGTAATATCTCCACATTGCACGGTGCAATTCTGAAATTTTTAGCTTTTTCCTGTTAATCCTAGCATGATAAAGAAGATTCAAAGAGAGTGAGATGCCAGCTCCTTTCATTCAGTCAGTAGCTTCAAACATTTCTGGTATATGAAAAACATGTTTTTCAATGGCAAAAAGCAATGAATATTGTAAATGCACAAACAGTAATATCTCCACATTGCACGGTGCAATTCTGAAATTTTTAGCTTTTTCCTGTTAATCCTAGCATGATAAAGAAGATTCAAAGAGAGTGAGATGCCAGCTCCTTTCATTCAGTCAGTAGCTTCAAACATTTCTGGTATATGAAAAACATGTTTTTCAATGGCAAAAATCAATGAATATTGTAAATGCACAAACAGTAATATCTCCACATTGCACGGTGCAATTCTGAAATTTTTTGCTTTTTCCTGCTAATCCTAGCATGATAAAGAAGATTCAAAGAGAGTGAGATGCCAGCTCCTTTCATTCAGTCAGTAGCTTCAAACCTTTCTGGACGTTTTTCAATGGCAAAAATCAATGAATATTGTAAATGCACAAACAGTAATATCTCCACATTGCACGGTGCAATTCTGAAATTTTTAGCTTTTTCCTGCTAATCCTAGCATGATAAAGAAGATTCAAAGAGAGTGAGATGCCAGCTCCTTTCATTCAGTCAGTAGCTTCAAACATTTCTGGTATATGAAAAACATGTTTTTCAATGGCAAAAATCAATGAATATTGTAAATGCACAAACAGTAATATCTCCACATTGCAAGGTGCAATTCTGAAATTTTTAGCTTTTTCCTGCTAATCCTAGCATGATAAAGAAGATTCAAAGAGAGTGAGATGCCAGCTCCTTTCATTCAGTCAGTAGCTTCAAACATTTCTGGACGTTTTTCAATGGCAAAAATCAATGAATATTGTAAATGCACAAACAGTAATATCTCCACATTGCACGGTGCAATTCTGAAATTTTTAGCTTTTTCCTGCTAATCCTAGCATGATAAAGAAGATTCAAAGAGAGTGAGATGCCAGCTCCTTTCATTCAGTCAGTAGCTTCAAACATTTCTGGTATATGAAAAACATGTTTTTCAATGGCAAAAATCAATGAATATTGTAAATGCACAAACAGTAATATCTCCACATTGCACGGTGCAATTCTGAAATTTTTAGCTTTTTCCTGTTAATCCTAGCATGATAAAGAAGATTCAAAGAGAGTGAGATGCCAGCTCCTTTCATTCAGTCAGTAGCTTCAAACATTTCTGGTATATGAAAAACATGTTTTTCAATGGCAAAAATCAATGAATATTGTAAATGCACAAACAGTAATATCTCCACATTGCACGGTGCAATTCTGAAATTTTTAGCTTTTTCCTGTTAATCCTAGCATGATAAAGAAGATTCAAAGAGAGTGAGATGCCAGCTCCTTTCATTCAGTCAGTAGCTTCAAACATTTCTGGTATATGAAAAACATGTTTTTCAATGGCAAAAATCAATGAATATTGTAAATGCACAAACAGTAATATCTCCACATTGCACGGTGCAATTCTGAAATTTTTTGCTTTTTCCTGCTAATCCTAGCATGATAAAGAAGATTCAAAGAGAGTGAGATGCCAGCTCCTTTCATTCAGTCAGTAGCTTCAAACCTTTCTGGACGTTTTTCAATGGCAAAAATCAATGAATATTGTAAATGCACAAACAGTAATATCTCCACATTGCACGGTGCAATTCTGAAATTTTTAGCTTTTTCCTGCTAATCCTAGCATGATAAAGAAGATTCAAAGAGAGTGAGATGCCAGCTCCTTTCATTCAGTCAGTAGCTTCAAACATTTCTGGTATATGAAAAACATGTTTTTCAATGGCAAAAATCAATGAATATTGTAAATGCACAAACAGTAATATCTCCACATTGCACGGTGCAATTCTGAAATTTTTAGCTTTTTCCTGTTAATCCTAGCATGATAAAGAAGATTCAAAGAGAGTGAGATGCCAGCTCCTTTCATTCAGTCAGTAGCTTCAAACATTTCTGGACGTTTTTCAATGGCAAAAATCAATGAATATTGTAAATGCACAAACAGTAATATCTCCACATTGCACGGTGCAATTCTGAAATTTTTAGCTTTTTCCTGCTAATCCTAGCATGATAAAGAAGATTCAAAGAGAGTGAGATGCCAGCTCCTTTCATTCAGTCAGTAGCTTCAAACATTTCTGGTATATGAAAAACATGTTTTTCAATGGCAAAAATCAATGAATATTGTAAATGCACAAACAGTAATATCTCCACATTGCAAGGTGCAATTCTGAAATTTTTAGCTTTTTCCTGCTAATCCTAGCATGATAAAGAAGATTCAAAGAGAGTGAGATGCCAGCTCCTTTCATTCAGTCAGTAGCTTCAAACATTTCTGGTATATGAAAAACATGTTTTTCAATGGCAAAAATCAATGAATATTGTAAATGCACAAACAGTAATATCTCCACATTGCACGGTGCAATTCTGAAATTTTTAGCTTTTTCCTGTTAATCCTAGCATGATAAAGAAGATTCAAAGAGAGTGAGATGCCAGCTCCTTTCATTCAGTCAGTAGCTTCAAACATTTCTGGTATATGAAAAACATGTTTTTCAATGGCAAAAAGCAATGAATATTGTAAATGCACAAACAGTAATATCTCCACATTGCACGGTGCAATTCTGAAATTTTTAGCTTTTTCCTGTTAATCCTAGCATGATAAAGAAGATTCAAAGAGAGTGAGATGCCAGCTCCTTTCATTCAGTCAGTAGCTTCAAACATTTCTGGTATATGAAAAACATGTTTTTCAATGGCAAAAATCAATGAATATTGTAAATGCACAAACAGTAATATCTCCACATTGCACGGTGCAATTCTGAAATTTTTTGCTTTTTCCTGCTAATCCTAGCATGATAAAGAAGATTCAAAGAGAGTGAGATGCCAGCTCCTTTCATTCAGTCAGTAGCTTCAAACCTTTCTGGACGTTTTTCAATGGCAAAAATCAATGAATATTGTAAATGCACAAACAGTAATATCTCCACATTGCACGGTGCAATTCTGAAATTTTTAGCTTTTTCCTGCTAATCCTAGCATGATAAAGAAGATTCAAAGAGAGTGAGATGCCAGCTCCTTTCATTCAGTCAGTAGCTTCAAACATTTCTGGTATATGAAAAACATGTTTTTCAATGGCAAAAATCAATGAATATTGTAAATGCACAAACAGTAATATCTCCACATTGCAAGGTGCAATTCTGAAATTTTTAGCTTTTTCCTGCTAATCCTAGCATGATAAAGAAGATTCAAAGAGAGTGAGATGCCAGCTCCTTTCATTCAGTCAGTAGCTTCAAACATTTCTGGACGTTTTTCAATGGCAAAAATCAATGAATATTGTAAATGCACAAACAGTAATATCTCCACATTGCACGGTGCAATTCTGAAATTTTTAGCTTTTTCCTGCTAATCCTAGCATGATAAAGAAGATTCAAAGAGAGTGAGATGCCAGCTCCTTTCATTCAGTCAGTAGCTTCAAACATTTCTGGTATATGAAAAACATGTTTTTCAATGGCAAAAATCAATGAATATTGTAAATGCACAAACAGTAATATCTCCACATTGCACGGTGCAATTCTGAAATTTTTAGCTTTTTCCTGTTAATCCTAGCATGATAAAGAAGATTCAAAGAGAGTGAGATGCCAGCTCCTTTCATTCAGTCAGTAGCTTCAAACATTTCTGGTATATGAAAAACATGTTTTTCAATGGCAAAAATCAATGAATATTGTAAATGCACAAACAGTAATATCTCCACATTGCACGGTGCAATTCTGAAATTTTTAGCTTTTTCCTGTTAATCCTAGCATGATAAAGAAGATTCAAAGAGAGTGAGATGCCAGCTCCTTTCATTCAGTCAGTAGCTTCAAACATTTCTGGTATATGAAAAACATGTTTTTCAATGGCAAAAATCAATGAATATTGTAAATGCACAAACAGTAATATCTCCACATTGCACGGTGCAATTCTGAAATTTTTTGCTTTTTCCTGCTAATCCTAGCATGATAAAGAAGATTCAAAGAGAGTGAGATGCCAGCTCCTTTCATTCAGTCAGTAGCTTCAAACCTTTCTGGACGTTTTTCAATGGCAAAAATCAATGAATATTGTAAATGCACAAACAGTAATATCTCCACATTGCACGGTGCAATTCTGAAATTTTTAGCTTTTTCCTGCTAATCCTAGCATGATAAAGAAGATTCAAAGAGAGTGAGATGCCAGCTCCTTTCATTCAGTCAGTAGCTTCAAACATTTCTGGTATATGAAAAACATGTTTTTCAATGGCAAAAATCAATGAATATTGTAAATGCACAAACAGTAATATCTCCACATTGCAAGGTGCAATTCTGAAATTTTTAGCTTTTTCCTGCTAATCCTAGCATGATAAAGAAGATTCAAAGAGAGTGAGATGCCAGCTCCTTTCATTCAGTCAGTAGCTTCAAACATTTCTGGACGTTTTTCAATGGCAAAAATCAATGAATATTGTAAATGCACAAACAGTAATATCTCCACATTGCACGGTGCAATTCTGAAATTTTTAGCTTTTTCCTGCTAATCCTAGCATGATAAAGAAGATTCAAAGAGAGTGAGATGCCAGCTCCTTTCATTCAGTCAGTAGCTTCAAACATTTCTGGTATATGAAAAACATGTTTTTCAATGGCAAAAATCAATGAATATTGTAAATGCACAAACAGTAATATCTCCACATTGCAAGGTGCAATTCTGAAATTTTTTGCTTTTTCCTGCTAATCCTAGCATGATAAAGAAGATTCAAAGAGAGTGAGATGCCAGCTCCTTTCATTCAGTCAGTAGCTTCAAACATTTCTGGACGTTTTTCAATGGCAAAAATCAATGAATATTGTAAATGCACAAACAGTAATATCTCCACATTGCACGGTGCAATTCTGAAATTTTTAGCTTTTTCCTGTTAATCCTAGCATGATAAAGAAGATTCAAAGAGAGTGAGATGCCAGCTCCTTTCATTCAGTCAGTAGCTTCAAACATTTCTGGACGTTTTTCAATGGCAAAAATCAATGAATATTGTAAATGCACAAACAGTAATATCTCCACATTGCAAGGTGCAATTCTGAAATTTTTTGCTTTTTCCTGCTAATCCTAGCATGATAAAGAAGATTCAAAGAGAGTGAGATGCCAGCTCCTTTCATTCAGTCAGTAGCTTCAAACATTTCTGGTATATGAAAAACATGTTTATCAATGGCAAAAATCAATGAATATTGTAAATGCACAAACAGTAATATCTCCACATTGCACGGTGCAATTCTGAAATTTTTTGCTTTTTCCTGCTAATCCTAGCATGATAAAGAAGATTCAAAGAGAGTGAGATGCCAGCTCCTTTCATTCAGTCAGTAGCTTCAAACATTTCTGGTATATGAAAAACATGTTTTTCAATGGCAAAAATCAATGAATATTGTAAATGCACAAACAGTAATATCTCCACATTGCAAGGTGCAATTCTGAAATTTTTTGCTTTTTCCTGCTAATCCTAGCATGATAAAGAAGATTCAAAGAGAGTGAGATGCCAGCTCCTTTCATTCAGTCAGTAGCTTCAAACATTTCTGGTATATGAAAAACATGTTTTTCAATGGCAAAAATCAATGAATATTGTAAATGCACAAACAGTAATATCTCCACATTGCACGGTGCAATTCTGAAATTTTTAGCTTTTTCCTGCTAATCCTAGCATGATAAAGAAGATTCAAAGAGAGTGAGATGCCAGCTCCTTTCATTCAGTCAGTAGCTTCAAACATTTCTGGTATATGAAAAACATGTTTTTCAATGGCAAAAATCAATGAATATTGTAAATGCACAAACAGTAATATCTCCACATTGCAAGGTGCAATTCTGAAATTTTTTGCTTTTTCCTGCTAATCCTAGCATGATAAAGAAGATTCAAAGAGAGTGAGATGCCAGCTCCTTTCATTCAGTCAGTAGCTTCAAACATTTCTGGACGTTTTTCAATGGCAAAAATCAATGAATATTGTAAATGCACAAACAGTAATATCTCCACATTGCAAGGTGCAATTCTGAAATTTTTAGCTTTTTCCTGTTAATCCTAGCATGATAAAGAAGATTCAAAGAGAGTGAGATGCCAGCTCCTTTCATTCAGTCAGTAGCTTCAAACATTTCTGGTATATGAAAAACATGTTTTTCAATGGCAAAAATCAATGAATATTGTAAATGCACAAACAGTAATATCTCCACATTGCACGGTGCAATTCTGAAATTTTTAGCTTTTTCCTGTTAATCCTAGCATGATAAAGAAGATTCAAAGAGAGTGAGATGCCAGCTCCTTTCATTCAGTCAGTAGCTTCAAACATTTCTGGTATATGAAAAACATGTTTTTCAATGGCAAAAATCAATGAATATTGTAAATGCACAAACAGTAATATCTCCACATTGCAAGGTGCAATTCTGAAATTTTTTGCTTTTTCCTGTTAATCCTAGCATGATAAAGAAGATTCAAAGAGAGTGAGATGCCAGCTCCTTTCATTCAGTCAGTAGCTTCAAACATTTCTGGTATATGAAAAACATGTTTTTCAATGGCAAAAATCAATGAATATTGTAAATGCACAAACAGTAATATCTCCACATTGCAAGGTGCAATTCTGAAATTTTTAGCTTTTTCCTGCTAATCCTAGCATGATAAAGAAGATTCAAAGAGAGTGAGATGCCAGCTCCTTTCATTCAGTCAGTAGCTTCAAACATTTCTGGTATATGAAAAACATGTTTTTCAATCGCAAAAATCAATGAATATTGTAAATGCACAAACAGTAATATCTCCACATTGCAAGGTGCAATTCTGAAATTTTTAGCTTTTTCCTGTTAATCCTAGCATGATAAAGAAGATTCAAAGAGAGTGAGATGCCAGCTCCTTTCATTCAGTCAGTAGCTTCAAACATTTCTGGACGTTTTTCAATGGCAAAAATCAATGAATA
>NW_027370613.1:0-34704 GCF_046119375.1 Phyllobates terribilis
GTGCAATTCTGAAATTTTTTGCTTTTTCCTGTTAATCCTAGCATGATAAAGAAGATTCAAAGAGAGTGAGATGCCAGCTCCTTTCATTCAGTCAGTAGCTTCAAACATTTCTGGTATATGAAAAACATGTTTTTCAATGGCAAAAATCAATGAATATTGTAAATGCACAAACTAATATCTCCACATTGCACGGTGCAATTCTGAAATTTTTAGCTTTTTCCTGTTAATCCTAGCATGATAAAGAAGATTCAAAGAGAGTGAGATGCCAGCTCCTTTCATTCAGTCAGTAGCTTCAAACATTTCTGGTATATGAAAAACGTTTTTCAATGGCAAAAATCAATGAATATTGTAAATGCACAAACAGTAATATCTCCACATTGCAAGGTGCAATTCTGAAATTCTTTGCTTTTTCCTGCTAATCCTAGCATGATAAAGAAGATTCAAAGAGAGTGAGATGCCAGCTCCTTTCATTCAGTCAGTAGCTTCAAACATTTCTGGTATATGAAAAACATGTTTTTCAATGGCAAAAATCAATGAATATTGTAAATGCACAAACAGTAATATCTCCACATTGCACGGTGCAATTCTGAAATTTTTAGCTTTTTCCTGTTAATCCTAGCATGATAAAGAAGATTCAAAGAGAGTGAGATGCCAGCTCCTTTCATTCAGTCAGTAGCTTCAAACATTTCTGGTATATGAAAAACATGTTTTTCAATGGCAAAAATCAATGAATATTGTAAATGCACAAACAGTAATATCTCCACATTGCAAGGTGCAATTCTGAAATTTTTTGCTTTTTCCTGCTAATCCTAGCATGATAAAGAAGATTCAAAGAGAGTGAGATGCCAGCTCCTTTCATTCAGTCAGTAGCTTCAAACATTTCTGGTATATGAAAAACATGTTTTTCAATGGCAAAAATCAATGAATATTGTAAATGCACAAACAGTAATATCTCCACATTGCACGGTGCAATTCTGAAATTTTTAGCTTTTTCCTGTTAATCCTAGCATGATAAAGAAGATTCAAAGAGAGTGAGATGCCAGCTCCTTTCATTCAGTCAGTAGCTTCAAACATTTCTGGTATATGAAAAACATGTTTTTCAATGGCAAAAATCAATGAATATTGTAAATGCACAAACAGTAATATCTCCACATTGCAAGGTGCAATTCTGAAATTTTTTGCTTTTTCCTGCTAATCCTAGCATGATAAAGAAGATTCAAAGAGAGTGAGATGCCAGCTCCTTTCATTCAGTCAGTAGCTTCAAACATTTCTGGTATATGAAAAACATGTTTTTCAATGGCAAAAATCAATGAATATTGTAAATGCACAAACAGTAATATCTCCACATTGCACGGTGCAATTCTGAAATTTTTAGCTTTTTCCTGTTAATCCTAGCATGATAAAGAAGATTCAAAGAGAGTGAGATGCCAGCTCCTTTCATTCAGTCAGTAGCTTCAAACATTTCTGGTATATGAAAAACATGTTTTTCAATGGCAAAAATCAATGAATATTGTAAATGCACAAACTAATATCTCCACATTGCACGGTGCAATTCTGAAATTTTTAGCTTTTTCCTGTTAATCCTAGCATGATAAAGAAGATTCAAAGAGAGTGAGATGCCAGCTCCTTTCATTCAGTCAGTAGCTTCAAACATTTCTGGTATATGAAAAACGTTTTTCAATGGCAAAAATCAATGAATATTGTAAATGCACAAACAGTAATATCTCCACATTGCAAGGTGCAATTCTGAAATTTTTTGCTTTTTCCTGCTAATCCTAGCATGATAAAGAAGATTCAAAGAGAGTGAGATGCCAGCTCCTTTCATTCAGTCAGTAGCTTCAAACATTTCTGGTATATGAAAAACATGTTTTTCAATGGCAAAAATCAATGAATATTGTAAATGCACAAACAGTAATATCTCCACATTGCAAGGTGCAATTCTGAAATTTTTAGCTTTTTCCTGCTAATCCTAGCATGATAAAGAAGATTCAAAGAGAGTGAGATGCCAGCTCCTTTCATTCAGTCAGTAGCTTCAAACATTTCTGGTATATGAAAAACATGTTTTTCAATGGCAAAAATCAATGAATATTGTAAATGCACAAACAGTAATATCTCCACATTGCAAGGTGCAATTCTGAAATTTTTTGCTTTTTCCTGCTAATCCTAGCATGATAAAGAAGATTCAAAGAGAGTGAGATGCCAGCTCCTTTCATTCAGTCAGTAGCTTCAAACATTTCTGGTATATGAAAAACATGTTTTTCAATGGCAAAAATCAATGAATATTGTAAATGCACAAACAGTAATATCTCCACATTGCAAGGTGCAATTCTGAAATTTTTTGCTTTTTCCTGCTAATCCTAGCATGATAAAGAAGATTCAAAGAGTGAGATGCCAGCTCCTTTCATTCAGTCAGTAGCTTCAAACATTTCTGGTATATGAAAAACATGTTTTTCAATGGCAAAAATCAATGAATATTGTAAATGCACAAACAGTAATATCTCCACATTGCAAGGTGCAATTCTGAAATTCTTTGCTTTTTCCTGTTAATCCTAGCATGATAAAGAAGATTCAAAGAGAGTGAGATGCCAGCTCCTTTCATTCAGTCAGTAGCTTCAAACATTTCTGGTATATGAAAAACATGTTTTTCAATGGCAAAAATCAATGAATATTGTAAATGCACAAACAGTAATATCTCCACATTGCAAGGTGCAATTCTGAAATTTTTTGCTTTTTCCTGCTAATCCTAGCATGATAAAGAAGATTCAAAGAGAGTGAGATGCCAGCTCCTTTCATTCAGTCAGTAGCTTCAAACATTTCTGGTATATGAAAAACATGTTTTTCAATGGCAAAAATCAATGAATATTGTAAATGCACAAACAGTAATATCTCCACATTGCACGGTGCAATTCTGAAATTTTTAGCTTTTTCCTGTTAATCCTAGCATGATAAAGAAGATTCAAAGAGAGTGAGATGCCAGCTCCTTTCATTCAGTCAGTAGCTTCAAATATTTCTGGTATATGAAAAACGTTTTTCAATGGCAAAAATCAATGAATATTGTAAATGCACAAACAGTAATATCTCCACATTGCAAGGTGCAATTCTGAAATTTTTTGCTTTTTCCTGCTAATCCTAGCATGATAAAGAAGATTCAAAGAGAGTGAGATGCCAGCTCCTTTCATTCAGTCAGTAGCTTCAAACATTTCTGGTATATGAAAAACATGTTTTTCAATGGCAAAAATCAATGAATATTGTAAATGCACAAACAGTAATATCTCCACATTGCACGGTGCAATTCTGAAATTTTTAGCTTTTTCCTGTTAATCCTAGCATGATAAAGAAGATTCAAAGAGAGTGAGATGCCAGCTCCTTTCATTCAGTCAGTAGCTTCAAACATTTCTGGTATATGAAAAACATGTTTTTCAATGGCAAAAATCAATGAATATTGTAAATGCACAAACAGTAATATCTCCACATTGCAAGGTGCAATTCTGAAATTTTTTGCTTTTTCCTGCTAATCCTAGCATGATAAAGAAGATTCAAAGAGAGTGAGATGCCAGCTCCTTTCATTCAGTCAGTAGCTTCAAACATTTCTGGTATATGAAAAACATGTTTTTCAATGGCAAAAATCAATGAATATTGTAAATGCACAAACAGTAATATCTCCACATTGCAAGGTGCAATTCTGAAGTTTTTTGCTTTTTCCTGTTAATCCTAGCATGATAAAGAAGATTCAAAGAGAGTGAGATGCCAAGCTCCTTTCATTCAGTCAGTAGCTTCAAACATTTCTGGTATATGAAAAACATGTTTTTCAATGGCAAAAATCAATGAATATTGTAAATGCACAAACAGTAATATCTCCACATTGCAAGGTGCAATTCTGAAATTTTTTGCTTTTTCCTGCTAATCCTAGCATGATAAAGAAGATTCAAAGAGAGTGAGATGCCAGCTCCTTTCATTCAGTCAGTAGCTTCAAACATTTCTGGTATATGAAAAACATGTTTTTCAATGGCAAAAATCAATGAATATTGTAAATGCACAAACAGTAATATCTCCACATTGCACGGTGCAATTCTGAAATTTTTAGCTTTTTCCTGTTAATCCTAGCATGATAAAGAAGATTCAAAGAGAGTGAGATGCCAGCTCCTTTCATTCAGTCAGTAGCTTCAAACATTTCTGGTATATGAAAAACATGTTTTTCAATGGCAAAAATCAATGAATATTGTAAATGCACAAACAGTAATATCTCCACATTGCAAGGTGCAATTCTGAAATTTTTTGCTTTTTCCTGCTAATCCTAGCATGATAAAGAAGATTCAAAGAGAGTGAGATGCCAGCTCCTTTCATTCAGTCAGTAGCTTCAAACATTTCTGGTATATGAAAAACATGTTTTTCAATGGCAAAAATCAATGAATATTGTAAATGCACAAACAGTAATATCTCCACATTGCACGGTGCAATTCTGAAATTTTTAGCTTTTTCCTGTTAATCCTAGCATGATAAAGAAGATTCAAAGAGAGTGAGATGCCAGCTCCTTTCATTCAGTCAGTAGCTTCAAACATTTCTGGTATATGAAAAACATGTTTTTCAATGGCAAAAATCAATGAATATTGTAAATGCACAAACAGTAATATCTCCACATTGCAAGGTGCAATTCTGAAATTTTTTGCTTTTTCCTGCTAATCCTAGCATGATAAAGAAGATTCAAAGAGAGTGAGATGCCAGCTCCTTTCATTCAGTCAGTAGCTTCAAACATTTCTGGTATATGAAAAACATGTTTTTCAATGGCAAAAATCAATGAATATTGTAAATGCACAAACAGTAATATCTCCACATTGCAAGGTGCAATTCTGAAATTTTTTGCTTTTTCCTGTTAATCCTAGCATGATAAAGAAGATTCAAAGAGAGTGAGATGCCAGCTCCTTTCATTCAGTCAGTAGCTTCAAACATTTCTGGTATATGAAAAACATGTTTTTCAATGGCAAAAATCAATGAATATTGTAAATGCACAAACTAATATCTCCACATTGCACGGTGCAATTCTGAAATTTTTAGCTTTTTCCTGTTAATCCTAGCATGATAAAGAAGATTCAAAGAGAGTGAGATGCCAGCTCCTTTCATTCAGTCAGTAGCTTCAAACATTTCTGGTATATGAAAAACGTTTTTCAATGGCAAAAATCAATGAATATTGTAAATGCACAAACAGTAATATCTCCACATTGCAAGGTGCAATTCTGAAATTCTTTGCTTTTTCCTGCTAATCCTAGCATGATAAAGAAGATTCAAAGAGAGTGAGATGCCAGCTCCTTTCATTCAGTCAGTAGCTTCAAACATTTCTGGTATATGAAAAACATGTTTTTCAATGGCAAAAATCAATGAATATTGTAAATGCACAAACAGTAATATCTCCACATTGCACGGTGCAATTCTGAAATTTTTAGCTTTTTCCTGTTAATCCTAGCATGATAAAGAAGATTCAAAGAGAGTGAGATGCCAGCTCCTTTCATTCAGTCAGTAGCTTCAAACATTTCTGGTATATGAAAAACATGTTTTTCAATGGCAAAAATCAATGAATATTGTAAATGCACAAACAGTAATATCTCCACATTGCAAGGTGCAATTCTGAAATTTTTTGCTTTTTCCTGCTAATCCTAGCATGATAAAGAAGATTCAAAGAGAGTGAGATGCCAGCTCCTTTCATTCAGTCAGTAGCTTCAAACATTTCTGGTATATGAAAAACATGTTTTTCAATGGCAAAAATCAATGAATATTGTAAATGCACAAACAGTAATATCTCCACATTGCACGGTGCAATTCTGAAATTTTTAGCTTTTTCCTGTTAATCCTAGCATGATAAAGAAGATTCAAAGAGAGTGAGATGCCAGCTCCTTTCATTCAGTCAGTAGCTTCAAACATTTCTGGTATATGAAAAACATGTTTTTCAATGGCAAAAATCAATGAATATTGTAAATGCACAAACAGTAATATCTCCACATTGCAAGGTGCAATTCTGAAATTTTTTGCTTTTTCCTGCTAATCCTAGCATGATAAAGAAGATTCAAAGAGAGTGAGATGCCAGCTCCTTTCATTCAGTCAGTAGCTTCAAACATTTCTGGTATATGAAAAACATGTTTTTCAATGGCAAAAATCAATGAATATTGTAAATGCACAAACAGTAATATCTCCACATTGCACGGTGCAATTCTGAAATTTTTAGCTTTTTCCTGTTAATCCTAGCATGATAAAGAAGATTCAAAGAGAGTGAGATGCCAGCTCCTTTCATTCAGTCAGTAGCTTCAAACATTTCTGGTATATGAAAAACATGTTTTTCAATGGCAAAAATCAATGAATATTGTAAATGCACAAACAGTAATATCTCCACATTGCAAGGTGCAATTCTGAAATTTTTTGCTTTTTCCTGCTAATCCTAGCATGATAAAGAAGATTCAAAGAGAGTGAGATGCCAGCTCCTTTCATTCAGTCAGTAGCTTCAAACATTTCTGGTATATGAAAAACATGTTTTTCAATGGCAAAAATCAATGAATATTGTAAATGCACAAACAGTAATATCTCCACATTGCAAGGTGCAATTCTGAAATTTTTTGCTTTTTCCTGTTAATCCTAGCATGATAAAGAAGATTCAAAGAGAGTGAGATGCCAGCTCCTTTCATTCAGTCAGTAGCTTCAAACATTTCTGGTATATGAAAAACATGTTTTTCAATGGCAAAAATCAATGAATATTGTAAATGCACAAACTAATATCTCCACATTGCACGGTGCAATTCTGAAATTTTTAGCTTTTTCCTGTTAATCCTAGCATGATAAAGAAGATTCAAAGAGAGTGAGATGCCAGCTCCTTTCATTCAGTCAGTAGCTTCAAACATTTCTGGTATATGAAAAACGTTTTTCAATGGCAAAAATCAATGAATATTGTAAATGCACAAACAGTAATATCTCCACATTGCAAGGTGCAATTCTGAAATTCTTTGCTTTTTCCTGCTAATCCTAGCATGATAAAGAAGATTCAAAGAGAGTGAGATGCCAGCTCCTTTCATTCAGTCAGTAGCTTCAAACATTTCTGGTATATGAAAAACATGTTTTTCAATGGCAAAAATCAATGAATATTGTAAATGCACAAACAGTAATATCTCCACATTGCACGGTGCAATTCTGAAATTTTTAGCTTTTTCCTGTTAATCCTAGCATGATAAAGAAGATTCAAAGAGAGTGAGATGCCAGCTCCTTTCATTCAGTCAGTAGCTTCAAACATTTCTGGTATATGAAAAACATGTTTTTCAATGGCAAAAATCAATGAATATTGTAAATGCACAAACAGTAATATCTCCACATTGCAAGGTGCAATTCTGAAATTTTTTGCTTTTTCCTGCTAATCCTAGCATGATAAAGAAGATTCAAAGAGAGTGAGATGCCAGCTCCTTTCATTCAGTCAGTAGCTTCAAACATTTCTGGTATATGAAAAACATGTTTTTCAATGGCAAAAATCAATGAATATTGTAAATGCACAAACAGTAATATCTCCACATTGCAAGGTGCAATTCTGAAATTTTTAGCTTTTTCCTGTTAATCCTAGCATGATAAAGAAGATTCAAAGAGAGTGAGATGCCAGCTCCTTTCATTCAGTCAGTAGCTTCAAACATTTCTGGTATATGAAAAACATGTTTTTCAATGGCAAAAATCAATGAATATTGTAAATGCACAAACAGTAATATCTCCACATTGCAAGGTGCAATTCTGAAATTTTTTGCTTTTTCCTGCTAATCCTAGCATGATAAAGAAGATTCAAAGAGAGTGAGATGCCAGCTCCTTTCATTCAGTCAGTAGCTTCAAACATTTCTGGTATATGAAAAACATGTTTTTCAATGGCAAAAATCAATGAATATTGTAAATGCACAAACAGTAATATCTCCACATTGCAAGGTGCAATTCTGAAATTTTTTGCTTTTTCCTGTTAATCCTAGCATGATAAAGAAGATTCAAAGAGAGTGAGATGCCAGCTCCTTTCATTCAGTCAGTAGCTTCAAACATTTCTGGTATATGAAAAACATGTTTTTCAATGGCAAAAATCAATGAATATTGTAAATGCACAAACAGTAATATCTCCACATTGCAAGGTGCAATTCTGAAATTTTTTGCTTTTTCCTGCTAATCCTAGCATGATAAAGAAGATTCAAAGAGAGTGAGATGCCAGCTCCTTTCATTCAGTCAGTAGCTTCAAACATTTCTGGTATATGAAAAACATGTTTTTCAATGGCAAAAATCAATGAATATTGTAAATGCACAAACTAATATCTCCACATTGCAAGGTGCAATTCTGAAATTTTTTGCTTTTTCCTGCTAATCCTAGCATGATAAAGAAGATTCAAAGAGAGTGAGATGCCAGCTCCTTTCATTCAGTCAGTAGCTTCAAACATTTCTGGTATATGAAAAACATGTTTTTCAATGGCAAAAATCAATGAATATTGTAAATGCACAAACAGTAATATCTCCACATTGCACGGTGCAATTCTGAAATTTTTAGCTTTTTCCTGTTAATCCTAGCATGATAAAGAAGATTCAAAGAGAGTGAGATGCCAGCTCCTTTCATTCAGTCAGTAGCTTCAAACATTTCTGGTATATGAAAAACATGTTTTTCAATGGCAAAAATCAATGAATATTGTAAATGCACAAACAGTAATATCTCCACATTGCAAGGTGCAATTCTGAAATTTTTTGCTTTTTCCTGCTAATCCTAGCATGATAAAGAAGATTCAAAGAGAGTGAGATGCCAGCTCCTTTCATTCAGTCAGTAGCTTCAAACATTTCTGGTATATGAAAAACATGTTTTTCAATGGCAAAAATCAATGAATATTGTAAATGCACAAACAGTAATATCTCCACATTGCAAGGTGCAATTCTGAAATTTTTTGCTTTTTCCTGTTAATCCTAGCATGATAAAGAAGATTCAAAGAGAGTGAGATGCCAGCTCCTTTCATTCAGTCAGTAGCTTCAAACATTTCTGGTATATGAAAAACATGTTTTTCAATGGCAAAAATCAATGAATATTGTAAATGCACAAACTAATATCTCCACATTGCACGGTGCAATTCTGAAATTTTTAGCTTTTTCCTGTTAATCCTAGCATGATAAAGAAGATTCAAAGAGAGTGAGATGCCAGCTCCTTTCATTCAGTCAGTAGCTTCAAACATTTCTGGTATATGAAAAACGTTTTTCAATGGCAAAAATCAATGAATATTGTAAATGCACAAACAGTAATATCTCCACATTGCAAGGTGCAATTCTGAAATTCTTTGCTTTTTCCTGCTAATCCTAGCATGATAAAGAAGATTCAAAGAGAGTGAGATGCCAGCTCCTTTCATTCAGTCAGTAGCTTCAAACATTTCTGGTATATGAAAAACATGTTTTTCAATGGCAAAAATCAATGAATATTGTAAATGCACAAACAGTAATATCTCCACATTGCACGGTGCAATTCTGAAATTTTTAGCTTTTTCCTGTTAATCCTAGCATGATAAAGAAGATTCAAAGAGAGTGAGATGCCAGCTCCTTTCATTCAGTCAGTAGCTTCAAACATTTCTGGTATATGAAAAACATGTTTTTCAATGGCAAAAATCAATGAATATTGTAAATGCACAAACAGTAATATCTCCACATTGCAAGGTGCAATTCTGAAATTTTTTGCTTTTTCCTGCTAATCCTAGCATGATAAAGAAGATTCAAAGAGAGTGAGATGCCAGCTCCTTTCATTCAGTCAGTAGCTTCAAACATTTCTGGTATATGAAAAACATGTTTTTCAATGGCAAAAATCAATGAATATTGTAAATGCACAAACAGTAATATCTCCACATTGCAAGGTGCAATTCTGAAATTTTTAGCTTTTTCCTGTTAATCCTAGCATGATAAAGAAGATTCAAAGAGAGTGAGATGCCAGCTCCTTTCATTCAGTCAGTAGCTTCAAACATTTCTGGTATATGAAAAACATGTTTTTCAATGGCAAAAATCAATGAATATTGTAAATGCACAAACAGTAATATCTCCACATTGCAAGGTGCAATTCTGAAATTTTTTGCTTTTTCCTGCTAATCCTAGCATGATAAAGAAGATTCAAAGAGAGTGAGATGCCAGCTCCTTTCATTCAGTCAGTAGCTTCAAACATTTCTGGTATATGAAAAACATGTTTTTCAATGGCAAAAATCAATGAATATTGTAAATGCACAAACAGTAATATCTCCACATTGCAAGGTGCAATTCTGAAATTTTTTGCTTTTTCCTGTTAATCCTAGCATGATAAAGAAGATTCAAAGAGAGTGAGATGCCAGCTCCTTTCATTCAGTCAGTAGCTTCAAACATTTCTGGTATATGAAAAACATGTTTTTCAATGGCAAAAATCAATGAATATTGTAAATGCACAAACAGTAATATCTCCACATTGCAAGGTGCAATTCTGAAATTTTTTGCTTTTTCCTGCTAATCCTAGCATGATAAAGAAGATTCAAAGAGAGTGAGATGCCAGCTCCTTTCATTCAGTCAGTAGCTTCAAACATTTCTGGTATATGAAAAACATGTTTTTCAATGGCAAAAATCAATGAATATTGTAAATGCACAAACTAATATCTCCACATTGCAAGGTGCAATTCTGAAATTTTTTGCTTTTTCCTGCTAATCCTAGCATGATAAAGAAGATTCAAAGAGAGTGAGATGCCAGCTCCTTTCATTCAGTCAGTAGCTTCAAACATTTCTGGTATATGAAAAACATGTTTTTCAATGGCAAAAATCAATGAATATTGTAAATGCACAAACAGTAATATCTCCACATTGCACGGTGCAATTCTGAAATTTTTAGCTTTTTCCTGTTAATCCTAGCATGATAAAGAAGATTCAAAGAGAGTGAGATGCCAGCTCCTTTCATTCAGTCAGTAGCTTCAAACATTTCTGGTATATGAAAAACATGTTTTTCAATGGCAAAAATCAATGAATATTGTAAATGCACAAACAGTAATATCTCCACATTGCAAGGTGCAATTCTGAAATTTTTTGCTTTTTCCTGCTAATCCTAGCATGATAAAGAAGATTCAAAGAGAGTGAGATGCCAGCTCCTTTCATTCAGTCAGTAGCTTCAAACATTTCTGGTATATGAAAAACATGTTTTTCAATGGCAAAAATCAATGAATATTGTAAATGCACAAACAGTAATATCTCCACATTGCACGGTGCAATTCTGAAATTTTTAGCTTTTTCCTGTTAATCCTAGCATGATAAAGAAGATTCAAAGAGAGTGAGATGCCAGCTCCTTTCATTCAGTCAGTAGCTTCAAACATTTCTGGTATATGAAAAACATGTTTTTCAATGGCAAAAATCAATGAATATTGTAAATGCACAAACAGTAATATCTCCACATTGCAAGGTGCAATTCTGAAATTTTTTGCTTTTTCCTGCTAATCCTAGCATGATAAAGAAGATTCAAAGAGAGTGAGATGCCAGCTCCTTTCATTCAGTCAGTAGCTTCAAACATTTCTGGTATATGAAAAACATGTTTTTCAATGGCAAAAATCAATGAATATTGTAAATGCACAAACAGTAATATCTCCACATTGCACGGTGCAATTCTGAAATTTTTAGCTTTTTCCTGTTAATCCTAGCATGATAAAGAAGATTCAAAGAGAGTGAGATGCCAGCTCCTTTCATTCAGTCAGTAGCTTCAAACATTTCTGGTATATGAAAAACATGTTTTTCAATGGCAAAAATCAATGAATATTGTAAATGCACAAACAGTAATATCTCCACATTGCAAGGTGCAATTCTGAAATTTTTTGCTTTTTCCTGTTAATCCTAGCATGATAAAGAAGATTCAAAGAGAGTGAGATGCCAGCTCCTTTCATTCAGTCAGTAGCTTCAAACATTTCTGGTATATGAAAAACATGTTTTTCAATGGCAAAAATCAATGAATATTGTAAATGCACAAACAGTAATATCTCCACATTGCAAGGTGCAATTCTGAAATTTTTTGCTTTTTCCTGCTAATCCTAGCATGATAAAGAAGATTCAAAGAGAGTGAGATGCCAGCTCCTTTCATTCAGTCAGTAGCTTCAAACATTTCTGGTATATGAAAAACATGTTTTTCAATGGCAAAAATCAATGAATATTGTAAATGCACAAACAGTAATATCTCCACATTGCACGGTGCAATTCTGAAATTTTTAGCTTTTTCCTGTTAATCCTAGCATGATAAAGAAGATTCAAAGAGAGTGAGATGCCAGCTCCTTTCATTCAGTCAGTATCTTCAAACATTTCTGGTATATGAAAAACATGTTTTTCAATGGCAAAAATCAATGAATATTGTAAATGCACAAACAGTAATATCTCCACATTGCAAGGTGCAATTCTGAAATTTTTTGCTTTTTCCTGCTAATCCTAGCATGATAAAGAAGATTCAAAGAGAGTGAGATGCCAGCTCCTTTCAGTCAGTAGCTTCAAACATTTCTGGTATATGAAAAACATGTTTTTCAATGGCAAAAATCAATGAATATTGTAAATGCACAAACAGTAATATCTCCACATTGCACGGTGCAATTCTGAAATTTTTAGCTTTTTCCTGTTAATCCTAGCATGATAAAGAAGATTCAAAGAGAGTGAGATGCCAGCTCCTTTCATTCAGTCAGTAGCTTCAAACATTTCTGGTATATGAAAAACGTTTTTCAATGGCAAAAATCAATGAATATTGTAAATGCACAAACAGTAATATCTCCACATTGCAAGGTGCAATTCTGAAATTTTTTGCTTTTTCCTGCTAATCCTAGCATGATAAAGAAGATTCAAAGAGAGTGAGATGCCAGCTCCTTTCATTCAGTCAGTAGCTTCAAACATTTCTGGTATATGAAAAACATGTTTTTCAATGGCAAAAATCAATGAATATTGTAAATGCACAAACAGTAATATCTCCACATTGCAAGGTGCAATTCTGAAATTTTTAGCTTTTTCCTGCTAATCCTAGCATGATAAAGATTCAAAGAGAGTGAGATGCCAGCTCCTTTCATTCAGTCAGTAGCTTCAAACATTTCTGGTATATGAAAAACATGTTTTTCAATGGCAAAAATCAATGAATATTGTAAATGCACAAACAGTAATATCTCCACATTGCAAGGTGCAATTCTGAAATTTTTTGCTTTTTCCTGTTAATCCTAGCATGATAAAGAAGATTCAAAGAGAGTGAGATGCCAGCTCCTTTCATTCAGTCAGTAGCTTCAAACATTTCTGGTATATGAAAAACATGTTTTTCAATGGCAAAAATCAATGAATATTGTAAATGCACAAACAGTAATATCTCCACATTGCAAGGTGCAATTCTGAAATTTTTTGCTTTTTCCTGCTAATCCTAGCATGATAAAGAAGATTCAAAGAGATGCCAGCTCCTTTCATTCAGTCAGTAGCTTCAAACATTTCTGGTATATGAAAAACATGTTTTTCAATGGCAAAAATCAATGAATATTGTAAATGCACAAACAGTAATATCTCCACATTGCAAGGTGCAATTCTGAAATTTTTTGCTTTTTCCTGCTAATCCTAGCATGATAAAGAAGATTCAAAGAGAGTGAGATGCCAGCTCCTTTCATTCAGTCAGTAGCTTCAAACATTTCTGGTATATGAAAAACATGTTTTTCAATGGCAAAAATCAATGAATATTGTAAATGCACAAACTAATATCTCCACATTGCAAGGTGCAATTCTGAAATTTTTTGCTTTTTCCTGCTAATCCTAGCATGATAAAGAAGATTCAAAGAGAGTGAGATGCCAGCTCCTTTCATTCAGTCAGTAGCTTCAAACATTTCTGGTATATGAAAAACATGTTTTTCAATGGCAAAAATCAATGAATATTGTAAATGCACAAACAGTAATATCTCCACATTGCACGGTGCAATTCTGAAATTTTTAGCTTTTTCCTGTTAATCCTAGCATGATAAAGAAGATTCAAAGAGAGTGAGATGCCAGCTCCTTTCATTCAGTCAGTAGCTTCAAACATTTCTGGTATATGAAAAACATGTTTTTCAATGGCAAAAATCAATGAATATTGTAAATGCACAAACAGTAATATCTCCACATTGCAAGGTGCAATTCTGAAATTTTTTGCTTTTTCCTGCTAATCCTAGCATGATAAAGAAGATTCAAAGAGAGTGAGATGCCAGCTCCTTTCATTCAGTCAGTAGCTTCAAACATTTCTGGTATATGAAAAACATGTTTTTCAATGGCAAAAATCAATGAATATTGTAAATGCACAAACAGTAATATCTCCACATTGCACGGTGCAATTCTGAAATTTTTAGCTTTTTCCTGTTAATCCTAGCATGATAGAGAAGATTCAAAGAGAGTGAGATGCCAGCTCCTTTCATTCAGTCAGTAGCTTCAAACATTTCTGGTATATGAAAAACATGTTTTTCAATGGCAAAAATCAATGAATATTGTAAATGCACAAACAGTAATATCTCCACATTGCAAGGTGCAATTCTGAAATTTTTTGCTTTTTCCTGCTAATCCTAGCATGATAAAGAAGATTCAAAGAGAGTGAGATGCCAGCTCCTTTCATTCAGTCAGTAGCTTCAAACATTTCTGGTATATGAAAAACATGTTTTTCAATGGCAAAAATCAATGAATATTGTAAATGCACAAACAGTAATATCTCCACATTGCACGGTGCAATTCTGAAATTTTTAGCTTTTTCCTGTTAATCCTAGCATGATAAAGAAGATTCAAAGAGAGTGAGATGCCAGCTCCTTTCATTCAGTCAGTAGCTTCAAACATTTCTGGTATATGAAAAACATGTTTTTCAATGGCAAAAATCAATGAATATTGTAAATGCACAAACAGTAATATCTCCACATTGCACGGTGCAATTCTGAAATTTATAGCTTTTTCCTGTTAATCCTAGCATGATAAAGAAGATTCAAAGAGAGTGAGATGCCAGCTCCTTTCATTCAGTCAGTAGCTTCAAACATTTCTGGTATATGAAAAACGTTTTTCAATGGCAAAAATCAATGAATATTGTAAATGCACAAACAGTAATATCTCCACATTGCAAGGTGCAATTCTGAAATTTTTTGCTTTTTCCTGTTAATCCTAGCATGATAAAGAAGATTCAAAGAGAGTGAGATGCCAGCTCCTTTCATTCAGTCAGTAGCTTCAAACATTTCTGGTATATGAAAAACATGTTTTTCAATGGCAAAAATCAATGAATATTGTAAATGCACAAACAGTAATATCTCCACATTGCACGGTGCAATTCTGAAATTTTTAGCTTTTTCCTGTTAATCCTAGCATGATAAAGAAGATTCAAAGAGAGTGAGATGCCAGCTCCTTTCATTCAGTCAGTAGCTTCAAACATTTCTGGTATATGAAAAACATGTTTTTCAATGGCAAAAATCAATGAATATTGTAAATGCACAAACAGTAATATCTCCACATTGCAAGGTGCAATTCTGAAATTTTTTGCTTTTTCCTGCTAATCCTAGCATGATAAAGATTCAAAGAGTGTGAGATGCCAGCTCCTTTCATTCAGTCAGTAGCTTCAAACATTTCTGGTATATGAAAAACATGTTTTTCAATGGCAAAAATCAATGAATATTGTAAATGCACAAACAGTAATATCTCCACATTGCACGGTGCAATTCTGAAATTTTTAGCTTTTTCCTGTTAATCCTAGCATGATAAAGAAGATTCAAAGAGAGTGAGATGCCAGCTCCTTTCATTCAGTCAGTAGCTTCAAACATTTCTGGTATATGAAAAACATGTTTTTCAATGGCAAAAATCAATGAATATTGTAAATGCACAAACAGTAATATCTCCACATTGCAAGGTGCAATTCTGAAATTTTTTGCTTTTTCCTGCTAATCCTAGCATGATAAAGAAGATTCAAAGAGAGTGAGATGCCAGCTCCTTTCATTCAGTCAGTAGCTTCAAACATTTCTGGTATATGAAAAACATGTTTTTCAATGGCAAAAATCAATGAATATTGTAAATGCACAAACAGTAATATCTCCACATTGCACGGTGCAATTCTGAAATTTTTAGCTTTTTCCTGTTAATCCTAGCATGATAAAGAAGATTCAAAGAGAGTGAGATGCCAGCTCCTTTCATTCAGTCAGTAGCTTCAAACATTTCTGGTATATGAAAAACATGTTTTTCAATGGCAAAAATCAATGAATATTGTAAATGCACAAACAGTAATATCTCCACATTGCAAGGTGCAATTCTGAAATTTTTTGCTTTTTCCTGTTAATCCTAGCATGATAAAGAAGATTCAAAGAGAGTGAGATGCCAGCTCCTTTCATTCAGTCAGTAGCTTCAAACATTTCTGGTATATGAAAAACATGTTTTTCAATGGCAAAAATCAATGAATATTGTAAATGCACAAACAGTAATATCTCCACATTGCAAGGTGCAATTCTGAAATTTTTTGCTTTTTCCTGCTAATCCTAGCATGATAAAGAAGATTCAAAGAGAGTGAGATGCCAGCTCCTTTCATTCAGTCAGTAGCTTCAAACATTTCTGGTATATGAAAAACATGTTTTTCAATGGCAAAAATCAATGAATATTGTAAATGCACAAACAGTAATATCTCCACATTGCACGGTGCAATTCTGAAATTTTTAGCTTTTTCCTGTTAATCCTAGCATGATAAAGAAGATTCAAAGAGAGTGAGATGCCAGCTCCTTTCATTCAGTCAGTAGCTTCAAACATTTCTGGTATATGAAAAACATGTTTTTCAATGGCAAAAATCAATGAATATTGTAAATGCACAAACAGTAATATCTCCACATTGCACGGTGCAATTCTGAAATTTTTAGCTTTTTCCTGTTAATCCTAGCATGATAAAGAAGATTCAAAGAGAGTGAGATGCCAGCTCCTTTCATTCAGTCAGTAGCTTCAAACATTTCTGGTATATGAAAAACATGTTTTTCAATGGCAAAAATCAATGAATATTGTAAATGCACAAACAGTAATATCTCCACATTGCAAGGTGCAATTCTGAAATTTTTTGCTTTTTCCTGTTAATCCTAGCATGATAAAGAAGATTCAAAGAGAGTGAGATGCCAGCTCCTTTCATTCAGTCAGTAGCTTCAAACATTTCTGGTATATGAAAAACATGTTTTTCAATGGCAAAAATCAATGAATATTGTAAATGCACAAACAGTAATATCTCCACATTGCACGGTGCAATTCTGAAATTTTTTGCTTTTTCCTGTTAATCCTAGCATGATAAAGAAGATTCAAAGAGAGTGAGATGCCAGCTCCTTTCATTCAGTCAGTAGCTTCAAACATTTCTGGTATATGAAAAACATGTTTTTCAATGGCAAAAATCAATGAATATTGTAAATGCACAAACAGTAATATCTCCACATTGCAAGGTGCAATTCTGAAATTTTTTGCTTTTTCCTGCTAATCCTAGCATGATAAAGAAGATTCAAAAAGAGTGAGATGCCAGCTCCTTTCATTCAGTCAGTAGCTTCAAACATTTCTGGTATATGAAAAACATGTTTTTCAATGGCAAAAATCAATGAATATTGTAAATGCACAAACAGTAATATCTCCACATTGCAAGGTGCAATTCTGAAATTTTTTGCTTTTTCCTGTTAATCCTAGCATGATAAAGAAGATTCAAAGAGAGTGAGATGCCAGCTCCTTTCATTCAGTCAGTAGCTTCAAACATTTCTGGTATATGAAAAACATGTTTTTCAATGGCAAAAATCAATGAATATTGTAAATGCACAAACAGTAATATCTCCACATTGCAAGGTGGAATTCTGAAATTTTTTGCTTTTTCCTGCTAATCCTAGCATGATAAAGAAGATTCAAAGAGAGTGAGATGCCAGCTCCTTTCATTCAGTCAGTAGCTTCAAACATTTCTGGTATATGAAAAACATGTTTTTCAATGGCAAAAATCAATGAATATTGTAAATGCACAAACAGTAATATCTCCACATTGCACGGTGCAATTCTGAAATTTTTAGCTTTTTCCTGTTAATCCTAGCATGATAAAGAAGATTCAAAGAGAGTGAGATGCCAGCTCCTTTCATTCAGTCAGTAGCTTCAAACATTTCTGGTATATGAAAAACATGTTTTTCAATGGCAAAAATCAATGAATATTGTAAATGCACAAACAGTAATATCTCCACATTGCAAGGTGCAATTCTGAAATTTTTTGCTTTTTCCTGCTAATCCTAGCATGATAAAGAAGATTCAAAGAGAGTGAGATGCCAGCTCCTTTCATTCAGTCAGTAGCTTCAAACATTTCTGGTATATGAAAAACATGTTTTTCAATGGCAAAAATCAATGAATATTGTAAATGCACAAACAGTAATATCTCCACATTGCAAGGTGCAATTCTGAAATTTTTTGCTTTTTCCTGCTAATCCTAGCATGATAAAGAAGATTCAAAGAGAGTGAGATGCCAGCTCCTTTCATTCAGTCAGTAGCTTCAAACATTTCTGGTATATGAAAAACATGTTTTTCAATGGCAAAAATCAATGAATATTGTAAATGCACAAACAGTAATATCTCCACATTGCACGGTGCAATTCTGAAATTTTTAGCTTTTTCCTGTTAATCCTAGCATGATAAAGAAGATTCAAAGAGAGTGAGATGCCAGCTCCTTTCATTCAGTCAGTAGCTTCAAACATTTCTGGTATATGAAAAACATGTTTTTCAATGGCAAAAATCAATGAATATTGTAAATGCACAAACAGTAATATCTCCACATTGCAAGGTGCAATTCTGAAATTTTTTGCTTTTTCCTGCTAATCCTAGCATGATAAAGAAGATTCAAAGAGAGTGAGATGCCAGCTCCTTTCATTCAGTCAGTAGCTTCAAACATTTCTGGTATATGAAAAACATGTTTTTCAATGGCAAAAATCAATGAATATTGTAAATGCACAAACAGTAATATCTCCACATTGCACGGTGCAATTCTGAAATTTTTAGCTTTTTCCTGTTAATCCTAGCATGATAAAGAAGATTCAAAGAGAGTGAGATGCCAGCTCCTTTCATTCAGTCAGTAGCTTCAAACATTTCTGGTATATGAAAAACATGTTTTTCAATGGCAAAAATCAATGAATATTGTAAATGCACAAACAGTAATATCTCCACATTGCAAGGTGCAATTCTGAAATTTTTTGCTTTTTCCTGCTAATCCTAGCATGATAAAGAAGATTCAAAAAGAGTGAGATGCCAGCTCCTTTCATTCAGTCAGTAGCTTCAAACATTTCTGGTATATGAAAAACATGTTTTTCAATGGCAAAAATCAATGAATATTGTAAATGCACAAACAGTAATATCTCCACATTGCAAGGTGCAATTCTGAAATTTTTTGCTTTTTCCTGTTAATCCTAGCATGATAAAGAAGATTCAAAGAGAGTGAGATGCCAGCTCCTTTCATTCAGTCAGTAGCTTCAAACATTTCTGGTATATGAAAAACATGTTTTTCAATGGCAAAAATCAATGAATATTGTAAATGCACAAACAGTAATATCTCCACATTGCAAGGTGGAATTCTGAAATTTTTTGCTTTTTCCTGCTAATCCTAGCATGATAAAGAAGATTCAAAGAGAGTGAGATGCCAGCTCCTTTCATTCAGTCAGTAGCTTCAAACATTTCTGGTATATGAAAAACATGTTTTTCAATGGCAAAAATCAATGAATATTGTAAATGCACAAACAGTAATATCTCCACATTGCACGGTGCAATTCTGAAATTTTTAGCTTTTTCCTGTTAATCCTAGCATGATAAAGAAGATTCAAAGAGAGTGAGATGCCAGCTCCTTTCATTCAGTCAGTAGCTTCAAACATTTCTGGTATATGAAAAACATGTTTTTCAATGGCAAAAATCAATGAATATTGTAAATGCACAAACAGTAATATCTCCACATTGCAAGGTGCAATTCTGAAATTTTTTGCTTTTTCCTGCTAATCCTAGCATGATAAAGAAGATTCAAAGAGAGTGAGATGCCAGCTCCTTTCATTCAGTCAGTAGCTTCAAACATTTCTGGTATATGAAAAACATGTTTTTCAATGGCAAAAATCAATGAATATTGTAAATGCACAAACAGTAATATCTCCACATTGCACGGTGCAATTCTGAAATTTTTAGCTTTTTCCTGTTAATCCTAGCATGATAAAGAAGATTCAAAGAGAGTGAGATGCCAGCTCCTTTCATTCAGTCAGTAGCTTCAAACATTTCTGGTATATGAAAAACATGTTTTTCAATGGCAAAAATCAATGAATATTGTAAATGCACAAACAGTAATATCTCCACATTGCAAGGTGCAATTCTGAAATTTTTTGCTTTTTCCTGCTAATCCTAGCATGATAAAGAAGATTCAAAGAGAGTGAGATGCCAGCTCCTTTCATTCAGTCAGTAGCTTCAAACATTTCTGGTATATGAAAAACATGTTTTTCAATGGCAAAAATCAATGAATATTGTAAATGCACAAACAGTAATATCTCCACATTGCACGGTGCAATTCTGAAATTTTTAGCTTTTTCCTGTTAATCCTAGCATGATAAAGAAGATTCAAAGAGAGTGAGATGCCAGCTCCTTTCATTCAGTCAGTAGCTTCAAACATTTCTGGTATATGAAAAACATGTTTTTCAATGGCAAAAATCAATGAATATTGTAAATGCACAAACAGTAATATCTCCACATTGCAAGGTGCAATTCTGAAATTTTTTGCTTTTTCCTGCTAATCCTAGCATGATAAAGAAGATTCAAAAAGAGTGAGATGCCAGCTCCTTTCATTCAGTCAGTAGCTTCAAACATTTCTGGTATATGAAAAACATGTTTTTCAATGGCAGAAATCAATGAATATTGTAAATGCACAAACAGTAATATCTCCACATTGCAAGGTGCAATTCTGAAATTTTTTGCTTTTTCCTGTTAATCCTAGCATGATAAAGAAGATTCAAAGAGAGTGAGATGCCAGCTCCTTTCATTCAGTCAGTAGCTTCAAACATTTCTGGTATATGAAAAACATGTTTTTCAATGGCAAAAATCAATGAATATTGTAAATGCACAAACAGTAATATCTCCACATTGCAAGGTGGAATTCTGAAATTTTTTGCTTTTTCCTGCTAATCCTAGCATGATAAAGAAGATTCAAAGAGAGTGAGATGCCAGCTCCTTTCATTCAGTCAGTAGCTTCAAACATTTCTGGTATATGAAAAACATGTTTTTCAATGGCAAAAATCAATGAATATTGTAAATGCACAAACAGTAATATCTCCACATTGCACGGTGCAATTCTGAAATTTTTAGCTTTTTCCTGTTAATCCTAGCATGATAAAGAAGATTCAAAGAGAGTGAGATGCCAGCTCCTTTCATTCAGTCAGTAGCTTCAAACATTTCTGGTATATGAAAAACATGTTTTTCAATGGCAAAAATCAATGAATATTGTAAATGCACAAACAGTAATATCTCCACATTGCAAGGTGCAATTCTGAAATTTTTTGCTTTTTCCTGCTAATCCTAGCATGATAAAGAAGATTCAAAGAGAGTGAGATGCCAGCTCCTTTCATTCAGTCAGTAGCTTCAAACATTTCTGGTATATGAAGAACATGTTTTTCAATGGCAAAAATCAATGAATATTGTAAATGCACAAACAGTAATATCTCCACATTGCACGGTGCAATTCTGAAATTTTTAGCTTTTTCCTGTTAATCCTAGCATGATAAAGAAGATTCAAAGAGAGTGAGATGCCAGCTCCTTTCATTCAGTCAGTAGCTTCAAACATTTCTGGTATATGAAAAACATGTTTTTCAATGGCAAAAATCAATGAATATTGTAAATGCACAAACAGTAATATCTCCACATTGCAAGGTGCAATTCTGAAATTTTTTGCTTTTTCCTGCTAATCCTAGCATGATAAAGAAGATTCAAAGAGAGTGAGATGCCAGCTCCTTTCATTCAGTCAGTAGCTTCAAACATTTCTGGTATATGAAAAACATGTTTTTCAATGGCAAAAATCAATGAATATTGTAAATGCACAAACAGTAATATCTCCACATTGCACGGTGCAATTCTGAAATTTTTAGCTTTTTCCTGTTAATCCTAGCATGATAAAGAAGATTCAAAGAGAGTGAGATGCCAGCTCCTTTCATTCAGTCAGTAGCTTCAAACATTTCTGGTATATGAAAAACATGTTTTTCAATGGCAAAAATCAATGAATATTGTAAATGCACAAACAGTAATATCTCCACATTGCAAGGTGCAATTCTGAAATTTTTTGCTTTTTCCTGCTAATCCTAGCATGATAAAGAAGATTCAAAGAGAGTGAGATGCCAGCTCCTTTCATTCAGTCAGTAGCTTCAAACATTTCTGGTATATGAAAAACATGTTTTTCAATGGCAAAAATCAATGAATATTGTAAATGCACAAACAGTAATATCTCCACATTGCACGGTGCAATTCTGAAATTTTTAGCTTTTTCCTGTTAATCCTAGCATGATAAAGAAGATTCAAAGAGAGTGAGATGCCAGCTCCTTTCATTCAGTCAGTAGCTTCAAACATTTCTGGTATATGAAAAACATGTTTTTCAATGGCAAAAATCAATGAATATTGTAAATGCACAAACAGTAATATCTCCACATTGCAAGGTGCAATTCTGAAATTTTTTGCTTTTTCCTGCTAATCCTAGCATGATAAAGAAGATTCAAAGAGAGTGAGATGCCAGCTCCTTTCATTCAGTCAGTAGCTTCAAACATTTCTGGTATATGAAAAACGTTTTTCAATGGCAAAAATCAATGAATATTGTAAATGCACAAACAGTAATATCTCCACATTGCACGGTGCAATTCTGAAATTTTTAGCTTTTTCCTGTTAATCCTAGCATGATAAAGAAGATTCAAAGAGAGTGAGATGCCAGCTCCTTTCATTCAGTCAGTAGCTTCAAACATTTCTGGTATATGAAAAACATGTTTTTCAATGGCAAAAATCAATGAATATTGTAAATGCACAAACAGTAATATCTCCACATTGCAAGGTGCAATTCTGAAATTTTTTGCTTTTTCCTGTTAATCCTAGCATGATAAAGAAGATTCAAAGAGAGTGAGATGCCAGCTCCTTTCATTCAGTCAGTAGCTTCAAACATTTCTGGTATATGAAAAACATGTTTTTCAATGGCAAAAATCAATGAATATTGTAAATGCACAAACAGTAATATCTCCACATTGCAAGGTGGAATTCTGAAATTTTTTGCTTTTTCCTGCTAATCCCAGCATGATAAAGAAGATTCAAAGAGAGTGAGATGCCAGCTCCTTTCATTCAGTCAGTAGCTTCAAACATTTCTGGTATATGAAAAACATGTTTTTCAATGGCAAAAATCAATGAATATTGTAAATGCACAAACAGTAATATCTCCACATTGCACGGTGCAATTCTGAAATTTTTAGCTTTTTCCTGTTAATCCTAGCATGATAAAGAAGATTCAAAGAGAGTGAGATGCCAGCTCCTTTCATTCAGTCAGTAGCTTCAAACATTTCTGGTATATGAAAAACATGTTTTTCAATGGCAAAAATCAATGAATATTGTAAATGCACAAACAGTAATATCTCCACATTGCAAGGTGCAATTCTGAAATTTTTTGCTTTTTCCTGCTAATCCTAGCATGATAAAGAAGATTCAAAGAGAGTGAGATGCCAGCTCCTTTCATTCAGTCAGTAGCTTCAAACATTTCTGGTATATGAAAAACATGTTTTTCAATGGCAAAAATCAATGAATATTGTAAATGCACAAACAGTAATATCTCCACATTGCACGGTGCAATTCTGAAATTTTTAGCTTTTTCCTGTTAATCCTAGCATGATAAAGAAGATTCAAAGAGAGTGAGATGCCAGCTCCTTTCATTCAGTCAGTAGCTTCAAACATTTCTGGTATATGAAAAACATGTTTTTCAATGGCAAAAATCAATGAATATTGTAAATGCACAAACAGTAATATCTCCACATTGCAAGGTGCAATTCTGAAATTTTTTGCTTTTTCCTGCTAATCCTAGCATGATAAAGAAGATTCAAAGAGAGTGAGATGCCAGCTCCTTTCATTCAGTCAGTAGCTTCAAACATTTCTGGTATATGAAAAACATGTTTTTCAATGGCAAAAATCAATGAATATTGTAAATGCACAAACAGTAATATCTCCACATTGCACGGTGAAATTCTGAAATTTTTAGCTTTTTCCTGTTAATCCTAGCATGATAAAGAAGATTCAAAGAGAGTGAGATGCCAGCTCCTTTCATTCAGTCAGTAGCTTCAAACATTTCTGGTATATGAAAAACGTTTTTCAATGGCAAAAATCAATGAATATTGTAAATGCACAAACAGTAATATCTCCACATTGCAAGGTGCAATTCTGAAATTTTTTGCTTTTTCCTGCTAATCCTAGCATGATAAAGAAGATTCAAAGAGAGTGAGATGCCAGCTCCTTTCATTCAGTCAGTAGCTTCAAACATTTCTGGTATATGAAAAACATGTTTTTCAATGGCAAAAATCAATGAATATTGTAAATGCACAAACAGTAATATCTCCACATTGCACGGTGCAATTCTGAAATTTTTAGCTTTTTCCTGTTAATCCTAGCATGATAGAGAAGATTCAAAGAGAGTGAGATGCCAGCTCCTTTCATTCAGTCAGTAGCTTCAAACATTTCTGGTATATGAAAAACATGTTTTTCAATGGCAAAAATCAATGAATATTGTAAATGCACAAACAGTAATATCTCCACATTGCAAGGTGCAATTCTGAAATTTTTTGCTTTTTCCTGCTAATCCTAGCATGATAAAGAAGATTCAAAGAGAGTGAGATGCCAGCTCCTTTCATTCAGTCAGTAGCTTCAAACATTTCTGGTATATGAAAAACGTTTTTCAATGGCAAAAATCAATGAATATTGTAAATGCACAAACAGTAATATCTCCACATTGCACGGTGCAATTCTGAAATTTTTAGCTTTTTCCTGTTAATCCTAGCATGATAAAGAAGATTCAAAGAGAGTGAGATGCCAGCTCCTTTCATTCAGTCAGTAGCTTCAAACATTTCTGGTATATGAAAAACATGTTTTTCAATGGCAAAAATCAATGAATATTGTAAATGCACAAACAGTAATATCTCCACATTGCAAGGTGCAATTCTGAAATTTTTTGCTTTTTCCTGTTAATCCTAGCATGATAAAGAAGATTCAAAGAGAGTGAGATGCCAGCTCCTTTCATTCAGTCAGTAGCTTCAAACATTTCTGGTATATGAAAAACATGTTTTTCAATGGCAAAAATCAATGAATATTGTAAATGCACAAACAGTAATATCTCCACATTGCAAGGTGCAATTCTGAAATTTTTTGCTTTTTCCTGCTAATCCTAGCATGATAAAGAAGATTCAAAGAGAGTGAGATGCCAGCTCCTTTCATTCAGTCAGTAGCTTCAAACATTTCTGGTATATGAAAAACATGTTTTTCAATGGCAAAAATCAATGAATATTGTAAATGCACAAACAGTAATATCTCCACATTGCACGGTGCAATTCTGAAATTTTTAGCTTTTTCCTGTTAATCCTAGCATGATAAAGAAGATTCAAAGAGAGTGAGATGCCAGCTCCTTTCATTCAGTCAGTAGCTTCAAACATTTCTGGTATATGAAAAACGTTTTTCAATGGCAAAAATCAATGAATATTGTAAATGCACAAACAGTAATATCTCCACATTGCAAGGTGCAATTCTGAAATTTTTTGCTTTTTCCTGCTAATCCTAGCATGATAAAGAAGATTCAAAGAGAGTGAGATGCCAGCTCCTTTCATTCAGTCAGTAGCTTCAAACATTTCTGGTATATGAAAAACATGTTTTTCAATGGCAAAAATCAATGAATATTGTAAATGCACAAACAGTAATATCTCCACATTGCACGGTGCAATTCTGAAATTTTTAGCTTTTTCCTGTTAATCCTAGCATGATAAAGAAGATTCAAAGAGAGTGAGATGCCAGCTCCTTTCATTCAGTCAGTAGCTTCAAACATTTCTGGTATATGAAAAACATGTTTTTCAATGGCAAAAATCAATGAATATTGTAAATGCACAAACAGTAATATCTCCACATTGCAAGGTGCAATTCTGAAATTTTTTGCTTTTTCCTGCTAATCCTAGCATGATAAAGAAGATTCAAAGAGAGTGAGATGCCAGCTCCTTTCATTCAGTCAGTAGCTTCAAACATTTCTGGTATATGAAAAACATGTTTTTCAATGGCAAAAATCAATGAATATTGTAAATGCACAAACAGTAATATCTCCACATTGCACGGTGCAATTCTGAAATTTATAGCTTTTTCCTGTTAATCCTAGCATGATAAAGAAGATTCAAAGAGAGTGAGATGCCAGCTCCTTTCATTCAGTCAGTAGCTTCAAACATTTCTGGTATATGAAAAACGTTTTTCAATGGCAAAAATCAATGAATATTGTAAATGCACAAACAGTAATATCTCCACATTGCAAGGTGCAATTCTGAAATTTTTTGCTTTTTCCTGTTAATCCTAGCATGATAAAGAAGATTCAAAGAGAGTGAGATGCCAGCTCCTTTCATTCAGTCAGTAGCTTCAAACATTTCTGGTATATGAAAAACATGTTTTTCAATGGCAAAAATCAATGAATATTGTAAATGCACAAACAGTAATATCTCCACATTGCACGGTGCAATTCTGAAATTTTTAGCTTTTTCCTGTTAATCCTAGCATGATAAAGAAGATTCAAAGAGAGTGAGATGCCAGCTCCTTTCATTCAGTCAGTAGCTTCAAACATTTCTGGTATATGAAAAACATGTTTTTCAATGGCAAAAATCAATGAATATTGTAAATGCACAAACAGTAATATCTCCACATTGCAAGGTGCAATTCTGAAATTTTTTGCTTTTTCCTGCTAATCCTAGCATGATAAAGATTCAAAGAGTGTGAGATGCCAGCTCCTTTCATTCAGTCAGTAGCTTCAAACATTTCTGGTATATGAAAAACATGTTTTTCAATGGCAAAAATCAATGAATATTGTAAATGCACAAACAGTAATATCTCCACATTGCACGGTGCAATTCTGAAATTTTTAGCTTTTTCCTGTTAATCCTAGCATGATAAAGAAGATTCAAAGAGAGTGAGATGCCAGCTCCTTTCATTCAGTCAGTAGCTTCAAACATTTCTGGTATATGAAAAACATGTTTTTCAATGGCAAAAATCAATGAATATTGTAAATGCACAAACAGTAATATCTCCACATTGCAAGGTGCAATTCTGAAATTTTTTGCTTTTTCCTGCTAATCCTAGCATGATAAAGAAGATTCAAAGAGAGTGAGATGCCAGCTCCTTTCATTCAGTCAGTAGCTTCAAACATTTCTGGTATATGAAAAACATGTTTTTCAATGGCAAAAATCAATGAATATTGTAAATGCACAAACAGTAATATCTCCACATTGCACGGTGCAATTCTGAAATTTTTAGCTTTTTCCTGTTAATCCTAGCATGATAAAGAAGATTCAAAGAGAGTGAGATGCCAGCTCCTTTCATTCAGTCAGTAGCTTCAAACATTTCTGGTATATGAAAAACATGTTTTTCAATGGCAAAAATCAATGAATATTGTAAATGCACAAACAGTAATATCTCCACATTGCACGGTGCAATTCTGAAATTTTTAGCTTTTTCCTGTTAATCCTAGCATGATAAAGAAGATTCAAAGAGAGTGAGATGCCAGCTCCTTTCATTCAGTCAGTAGCTTCAAACATTTCTGGTATATGAAAAACATGTTTTTCAATGGCAAAAATCAATGAATATTGTAAATGCACAAACAGTAATATCTCCACATTGCAAGGTGCAATTCTGAAATTTTTTGCTTATTCCTGTTAATCCTAGCATGATAAAGAAGATTCAAAGAGAGTGAGATGCCAGCTCCTTTCATTCAGTCAGTAGCTTCAAACATTTCTGGTATATGAAAAACATGTTTTTCAATGGCAAAAATCAATGAATATTGTAAATGCACAAACAGTAATATCTCCACATTGCACGGTGCAATTCTGAAATTTTTTGCTTTTTCCTGTTAATCCTAGCATGATAAAGAAGATTCAAAGAGAGTGAGATGCCAGCTCCTTTCATTCAGTCAGTAGCTTCAAACATTTCTGGTATATGAAAAACATGTTTTTCAATGGCAAAAATCAATGAATATTGTAAATGCACAAACAGTAATATCTCCACATTGCAAGGTGCAATTCTGAAATTTTTTGCTTTTTCCTGCTAATCCTAGCATGATAAAGAAGATTCAAAAAGAGTGAGATGCCAGCTCCTTTCATTCAGTCAGTAGCTTCAAACATTTCTGGTATATGAAAAACATGTTTTTCAATGGCAAAAATCAATGAATATTGTAAATGCACAAACAGTAATATCTCCACATTGCAAGGTGCAATTCTGAAATTTTTTGCTTTTTCCTGTTAATCCTAGCATGATAAAGAAGATTCAAAGAGAGTGAGATGCCAGCTCCTTTCATTCAGTCAGTAGCTTCAAACATTTCTGGTATATGAAAAACATGTTTTTCAATGGCAAAAATCAATGAATATTGTAAATGCACAAACAGTAATATCTCCACATTGCAAGGTGGAATTCTGAAATTTTTTGCTTTTTCCTGCTAATCCTAGCATGATAGAAGATTCAAAGAGAGTGAGATGCCAGCTCCTTTCATTCAGTCAGTAGCTTCAAACATTTCTGGTATATGAAAAACATGTTTTTCAATGGCAAAAATCAATGAATATTGTAAATGCACAAACAGTAATATCTCCACATTGCACGGTGCAATTCTGAAATTTTTAGCTTTTTCCTGTTAATCCTAGCATGATAAAGAAGATTCAAAGAGAGTGAGATGCCAGCTCCTTTCATTCAGTCAGTAGCTTCAAACATTTCTGGTATATGAAAAACATGTTTTTCAATGGCAAAAATCAATGAATATTGTAAATGCACAAACAGTAATATCTCCACATTGCAAGGTGCAATTCTGAAATTTTTTGCTTTTTCCTGCTAATCCTAGCATGATAAAGAAGATTCAAAGAGAGTGAGATGCCAGCTCCTTTCATTCAGTCAGTAGCTTCAAACATTTCTGGTATATGAAAAACATGTTTTTCAATGGCAAAAATCAATGAATATTGTAAATGCACAAACAGTAATATCTCCACATTGCACGGTGCAATTCTGAAATTTTTAGCTTTTTCCTGTTAATCCTAGCATGATAAAGAAGATTCAAAGAGAGTGAGATGCCAGCTCCTTTCATTCAGTCAGTAGCTTCAAACATTTCTGGTATATGAAAAACATGTTTTTCAATGGCAAAAATCAATGAATATTGTAAATGCACAAACAGTAATATCTCCACATTGCAAGGTGCAATTCTGAAATTTTTTGCTTTTTCCTGCTAATCCTAGCATGATAAAGAAGATTCAAAGAGAGTGAGATGCCAGCTCCTTTCATTCAGTCAGTAGCTTCAAACATTTCTGGTATATGAAAAACATGTTTTTCAATGGCAAAAATCAATGAATATTGTAAATGCACAAACAGTAATATCTCCACATTGCACGGTGCAATTCTGAAATTTTTAGCTTTTTCCTGTTAATCCTAGCATGATAAAGAAGATTCAAAGAGAGTGAGATGCCAGCTCCTTTCATTCAGTCAGTAGCTTCAAACATTTCTGGTATATGAAAAACATGTTTTTCAATGGCAAAAATCAATGAATATTGTAAATGCACAAACAGTAATATCTCCACATTGCAAGGTGCAATTCTGAAATTTTTTGCTTTTTCCTGCTAATCCTAGCATGATAAAGAAGATTCAAAGAGAGTGAGATGCCAGCTCCTTTCATTCAGTCAGTAGCTTCAAACATTTCTGGTATATGAAAAACATGTTTTTCAATGGCAAAAATCAATGAATATTGTAAATGCACAAACAGTAATATCTCCACATTGCACGGTGCAATTCTGAAATTTTTAGCTTTTTCCTGTTAATCCTAGCATGATAAAGAAGATTCAAAGAGAGTGAGATGCCAGCTCCTTTCATTCAGTCAGTAGCTTCAAACATTTCTGGTATATGAAAAACATGTTTTTCAATGGCAAAAATCAATGAATATTGTAAATGCACAAACAGTAATATCTCCACATTGCAAGGTGCAATTCTGAAATTTTTTGCTTTTTCCTGCTAATCCTAGCATGATAAAGAAGATTCAAAGAGAGTGAGATGCCAGCTCCTTTCATTCAGTCAGTAGCTTCAAACATTTCTGGTATATGAAAAACGTTTTTCAATGGCAAAAATCAATGAATATTGTAAATGCACAAACAGTAATATCTCCACATTGCACGGTGCAATTCTGAAATTTTTAGCTTTTTCCTGTTAATCCTAGCATGATAAAGAAGATTCAAAGAGAGTGAGATGCCAGCTCCTTTCATTCAGTCAGTAGCTTCAAACATTTCTGGTATATGAAAAACATGTTTTTCAATGGCAAAAATCAATGAATATTGTAAATGCACAAACAGTAATATCTCCACATTGCAAGGTGCAATTCTGAAATTTTTTGCTTTTTCCTGTTAATCCTAGCATGATAAAGAAGATTCAAAGAGAGTGAGATGCCAGCTCCTTTCATTCAGTCAGTAGCTTCAAACATTTCTGGTATATGAAAAACATGTTTTTCAATGGCAAAAATCAATGAATATTGTAAATGCACAAACAGTAATATCTCCACATTGCAAGGTGGAATTCTGAAATTTTTTGCTTTTTCCTGCTAATCCTAGCATGATAAAGAAGATTCAAAGAGAGTGAGATGCCAGCTCCTTTCATTCAGTCAGTAGCTTCAAACATTTCTGGTATATGAAAAACATGTTTTTCAATGGCAAAAATCAATGAATATTGTAAATGCACAAACAGTAATATCTCCACATTGCACGGTGCAATTCTGAAATTTTTAGCTTTTTCCTGTTAATCCTAGCATGATAAAGAAGATTCAAAGAGAGTGAGATGCCAGCTCCTTTCATTCAGTCAGTAGCTTCAAACATTTCTGGTATATGAAAAACATGTTTTTCAATGGCAAAAATCAATGAATATTGTAAATGCACAAACAGTAATATCTCCACATTGCAAGGTGCAATTCTGAAATTTTTTGCTTTTTCCTGCTAATCCTAGCATGATAAAGAAGATTCAAAGAGAGTGAGATGCCAGCTCCTTTCATTCAGTCAGTAGCTTCAAACATTTCTGGTATATGAAAAACATGTTTTTCAATGGCAAAAATCAATGAATATTGTAAATGCACAAACAGTAATATCTCCACATTGCACGGTGCAATTCTGAAATTTTTAGCTTTTTCCTGTTAATCCTAGCATGATAAAGAAGATTCAAAGAGAGTGAGATGCCAGCTCCTTTCATTCAGTCAGTAGCTTCAAACATTTCTGGTATATGAAAAACATGTTTTTCAATGGCAAAAATCAATGAATATTGTAAATGCACAAACAGTAATATCTCCACATTGCAAGGTGCAATTCTGAAATTTTTTGCTTTTTCCTGCTAATCCTAGCATGATAAAGAAGATTCAAAGAGAGTGAGATGCCAGCTCCTTTCATTCAGTCAGTAGCTTCAAACATTTCTGGTATATGAAAAACATGTTTTTCAATGGCAAAAATCAATGAATATTGTAAATGCACAAACAGTAATATCTCCACATTGCACGGTGAAATTCTGAAATTTTTAGCTTTTTCCTGTTAATCCTAGCATGATAAAGAAGATTCAAAGAGAGTGAGATGCCAGCTCCTTTCATTCAGTCAGTAGCTTCAAACATTTCTGGTATATGAAAAACGTTTTTCAATGGCAAAAATCAATGAATATTGTAAATGCACAAACAGTAATATCTCCACATTGCAAGGTGCAATTCTGAAATTTTTTGCTTTTTCCTGCTAATCCTAGCATGATAAAGAAGATTCAAAGAGAGTGAGATGCCAGCTCCTTTCATTCAGTCAGTAGCTTCAAACATTTCTGGTATATGAAAAACATGTTTTTCAATGGCAAAAATCAATGAATATTGTAAATGCACAAACAGTAATATCTCCACATTGCACGGTGCAATTCTGAAATTTTTAGCTTTTTCCTGTTAATCCTAGCATGATAGAGAAGATTCAAAGAGAGTGAGATGCCAGCTCCTTTCATTCAGTCAGTAGCTTCAAACATTTCTGGTATATGAAAAACATGTTTTTCAATGGCAAAAATCAATGAATATTGTAAATGCACAAACAGTAATATCTCCACATTGCAAGGTGCAATTCTGAAATTTTTTGCTTTTTCCTGCTAATCCTAGCATGATAAAGAAGATTCAAAGAGAGTGAGATGCCAGCTCCTTTCATTCAGTCAGTAGCTTCAAACATTTCTGGTATATGAAAAACGTTTTTCAATGGCAAAAATCAATGAATATTGTAAATGCACAAACAGTAATATCTCCACATTGCACGGTGCAATTCTGAAATTTTTAGCTTTTTCCTGTTAATCCTAGCATGATAAAGAAGATTCAAAGAGAGTGAGATGCCAGCTCCTTTCATTCAGTCAGTAGCTTCAAACATTTCTGGTATATGAAAAACATGTTTTTCAATGGCAAAAATCAATGAATATTGTAAATGCACAAACAGTAATATCTCCACATTGCAAGGTGCAATTCTGAAATTTTTTGCTTTTTCCTGTTAATCCTAGCATGATAAAGAAGATTCAAAGAGAGTGAGATGCCAGCTCCTTTCATTCAGTCAGTAGCTTCAAACATTTCTGGTATATGAAAAACATGTTTTTCAATGGCAAAAATCAATGAATATTGTAAATGCACAAACAGTAATATCTCCACATTGCAAGGTGCAATTCTGAAATTTTTTGCTTTTTCCTGCTAATCCTAGCATGATAAAGAAGATTCAAAGAGAGTGAGATGCCAGCTCCTTTCATTCAGTCAGTAGCTTCAAACATTTCTGGTATATGAAAAACATGTTTTTCAATGGCAAAAATCAATGAATATTGTAAATGCACAAACAGTAATATCTCCACATTGCACGGTGCAATTCTGAAATTTTTAGCTTTTTCCTGTTAATCCTAGCATGATAAAGAAGATTCAAAGAGAGTGAGATGCCAGCTCCTTTCATTCAGTCAGTAGCTTCAAACATTTCTGGTATATGAAAAACGTTTTTCAATGGCAAAAATCAATGAATATTGTAAATGCACAAACAGTAATATCTCCACATTGCAAGGTGCAATTCTGAAATTTTTTGCTTTTTCCTGCTAATCCTAGCATGATAAAGAAGATTCAAAGAGAGTGAGATGCCAGCTCCTTTCATTCAGTCAGTAGCTTCAAACATTTCTGGTATATGAAAAACATGTTTTTCAATGGCAAAAATCAATGAATATTGTAAATGCACAAACAGTAATATCTCCACATTGCACGGTGCAATTCTGAAATTTTTAGCTTTTTCCTGTTAATCCTAGCATGATAAAGAAGATTCAAAGAGAGTGAGATGCCAGCTCCTTTCATTCAGTCAGTAGCTTCAAACATTTCTGGTATATGAAAAACATGTTTTTCAATGGCAAAAATCAATGAATATTGTAAATGCACAAACAGTAATATCTCCACATTGCAAGGTGCAATTCTGAAATTTTTTGCTTTTTCCTGCTAATCCTAGCATGATAAAGAAGATTCAAAGAGAGTGAGATGCCAGCTCCTTTCATTCAGTCAGTAGCTTCAAACATTTCTGGTATATGAAAAACATGTTTTTCAATGGCAAAAATCAATGAATATTGTAAATGCACAAACAGTAATATCTCCACATTGCACGGTGCAATTCTGAAATTTATAGCTTTTTCCTGTTAATCCTAGCATGATAAAGAAGATTCAAAGAGAGTGAGATGCCAGCTCCTTTCATTCAGTCAGTAGCTTCAAACATTTCTGGTATATGAAAAACGTTTTTCAATGGCAAAAATCAATGAATATTGTAAATGCACAAACAGTAATATCTCCACATTGCAAGGTGCAATTCTGAAATTTTTTGCTTTTTCCTGCTAATCCTAGCATGATAAAGAAGATTCAAAGAGAGTGAGATGCCAGCTCCTTTCATTCAGTCAGTAGCTTCAAACATTTCTGGTATATGAAAAACATGTTTTTCAATGGCAAAAATCAATGAATATTGTAAATGCACAAACAGTAATATCTCCACATTGCACGGTGCAATTCTGAAATTTTTAGCTTTTTCCTGTTAATCCTAGCATGATAAAGAAGATTCAAAGAGAGTGAGATGCCAGCTCCTTTCATTCAGTCAGTAGCTTCAAACATTTCTGGTATATGAAAAACATGTTTTTCAATGGCAAAAATCAATGAATATTGTAAATGCACAAACAGTAATATCTCCACATTGCAAGGTGCAATTCTGAAATTTTTTGCTTTTTCCTGTTAATCCTAGCATGATAAAGAAGATTCAAAGAGAGTGAGATGCCAGCTCCTTTCATTCAGTCAGTAGCTTCAAACATTTCTGGTATATGAAAAACATGTTTTTCAATGGCAAAAATCAATGAATATTGTAAATGCACAAACAGTAATATCTCCACATTGCAAGGTGCAATTCTGAAATTTTTTGCTTTTTCCTGCTAATCCTAGCATGATAAAGA
>NW_027370614.1:0-34699 GCF_046119375.1 Phyllobates terribilis
TTTGTGCATTTACAATATTCATTGATTTTTGCCATTGAAAAACATGTTTTTCATATACCAGAAATGTTTGAAGCTACTGACTGAATGAAAGGAGCTTGGCATCTCACTCTCTTTGAATCTTCTTTATCATGCTAGGATTAACAGGAAAAAGCAAAAAATTTCAGAATTGCACCTTGCAATGTGGAGATATTACTGTTTGTGCATTTACAATATTCATTGATTTTTGCCATTGAAAAACATGTTTTTCATATACCAGAAATGTTTGAAGCTACTGACTGAATGAAAGGAGCTGGCATCTCACTCTCTTTGAATCTTCTTTATCATGCTAGGATTAACAGGAAAAAGCTAAAAATTTCAGAATTGCACCTTGCAATGTGGAGATATTACTGTTTGTGCATTTACAATATTCATTGATTTTTGCCATTGAAAAACATGTTTTTCATATGCCAGAAATGTTTGAAGCTACTGACTGAATGAAAGGAGCTTGGCATCTCACTCTCTTTGAATCTTCTTTATCATGCTAGGATTAACAGGAAAAAGCAAAAAATTTCAGAATTGCACCTTGCAATGTGGAGATATTACTGTTTGTGCATTTACAATATTCATTGATTTTTGCCATTGAAAAACATGTTTTTCATATACCAGAAATGTTTGAAGCTACTGACTGAATGAAAGGAGCTGGCATCTCACTCTCTTTGAATCTTCTTTATCATGCTAGGATTAACAGGAAAAAGCTAAAAATTTCAGAATTGCACCGTGCAATGTGGAGATATTACTGTTTGTGCATTTACAATATTCATTGATTTTTGCCATTGAAAAACATGTTTTTCATATACCAGAAATGTTTGAAGCTACTGACTGAATGAAAGGAGCTGGCATCTCACTCTCTTTGAATCTTCTTTATCATGCTAGGATTAACAGGAAAAAGCTAAAAATTTCAGAATTGCACCGTGCAATGTGGAGATATTACTGTTTGTGCATTTACAATATTCATTAATTTTTGCCATTGAAAAACATGTTTTTCATATACCAGAAATGTTTGAAGCTACTGACTGAATGAAAGGAGCTGGCATCTCACTCTCTTTGAATCTTCTTTATCATGCTAGGATTAGCAGGAAAAAGCAAAAAATTTCAGAATTGCACCTTGCAATGTGGAGATATTACTGTTTGTGCATTTACAATATTCATTGATTTTTGCCATTGAAAAACATGTTTTTCATATACCAGAAATGTTTGAAGCTACTGACTGAATGAAAGGAGCTGGCATCTCACTCTCTTTGAATCTTCTTTATCATGCTAGGATTAACAGGAAAAAGCTAAAAATTTCAGAATTGCACCGTGCAATGTGGAGATATTACTGTTTGTGCATTTACAATATTCATTGATTTTTGCCATTGAAAAACATGTTTTTCATATACCAGAAATGTTTGAAGCTACTGACTGAATGAAAGGAGCTGGCATCTCACTCTCTTTGAATCTTCTTTATCATGCTAGGATTAGCAGGAAAAAGCAAAAAATTTCAGAATTGCACCTTGCAATGTGGAGATATTATTGTTTGTGCATTTACAATATTCATTGATTTTTGCCATTGAAAAAACATGTTTTTCATATACCAGAAATGTTTGAAGCTACTGACTGAATGAAAGGAGCTGGCATCTCACTCTCTTTGAATCTTCTTTATCATGCTAGGATTAACAGGAAAAAGCTAAAAATTTCAGAATTGCACCGTGCAATGTGGAGATATTACTGTTTGTGCATTTACAATATTCATTGATTTTTGCCATTGAAAAACATGTTTTTCATATACCAGAAATGTTTGAAGCTACTGACTGAATGAAAGGAGCTGGCATCTCACTCTCTTTGAATCTTCTTTATCATGCTAGGATTAGCAGGAAAAAGCAAAAAATTTCAGAATTGCACCTTGCAATGTGGAGATATTACTGTTTGTGCATTTACAATATTCATTGATTTTTGCCATTGAAAAACATGTTTTTCATATACCAGAAATGTTTGAAGCTACTGACTGAATGAAAGGAGCTGGCATCTCACTCTCTTTGAATCTTCTTTATCATGCTAGGATTAACAGGAAAAAGCAAAAAATTTCAGAATTGCACCTTGCAATGTGGAGATATTACTGTTTGTGCATTTACAATATTCATTGATTTTTGCCATTGAAAAACATGTTTTTCATATACCAGAAATGTTTGAAGCTACTGACTGAATGAAAGGAGCTGGCATCTCACTCTCTTTGAATCTTCTTTATCATGCTAGGATTAACAGGAAAAAGCTAAAAATTTCAGAATTGCACCGTGCAATGTGGAGATATTACTGTTTGTGCATTTACAATATTCATTGATTTTTGCCATTGAAAAACATGTTTTTCATATACCAGAAATGTTTGAAGCTACTGACTGAATGAAAGGAGCTGGCATCTCACTCTCTTTGAATCTTCTTTATCATGCTAGGATTAGCAGGAAAAAGCAAAAAATTTCAGAATTGCACCTTGCAATGTGGAGATATTACTGTTTGTGCATTTACAATATTCATTGATTTTTGCCATTGAAAAACATGTTTTTCATATACCAGAAATGTTTGAAGCTACTGACTGAATGAAAGGAGCTGGCATCTCACTCTCTTTGAATCTTCTTTATCATGCTAGGATTAACAGGAAAAAGCTAAAAATTTCAGAATTGCACCGTGCAATGTGGAGATATTACTGTTTGTGCATTTACAATATTCATTGATTTTTGCCATTGAAAAACATGTTTTTCATATACCAGAAATGTTTGAAGCTACTGACTGAATGAAAGGAGCTGGCATCTCACTCTCTTTGAATCTTCTTTATCATGCTAGGATTAGCAGGAAAAAGCAAAAAATTTCAGAATTGCACCTTGCAATGTGGAGATATTACTGTTTGTGCATTTACAATATTCATTGATTTTTGCCATTGAAAAACATGTTTTTCATATACCAGAAATGTTTGAAGCTACTGACTGAATGAAAGGAGCTGGCATCTCACTCTCTTTGAATCTTCTATATCATGCTAGGATTAACAGGAAAAAGCAAAAAATTTCAGAATTGCACCTTGCAATGTGGAGATATTACTGTTTGTGCATTTACAATATTCATTGATTTTTGCCATTGAAAAACATGTTTTTCATATACCAGAAATGTTTGAAGCTACTGACTGAATGAAAGGAGCTGGCATCTCACTCTCTTTGAATCTTCTTTATCATGCTAGGATTAACAGGAAAAAGCTAAAAATTTCAGAATTGCACCGTGCAATGTGGAGATATTACTGTTTGTGCATTTACAATATTCATTGATTTTTGCCATTGAAAAACATGTTTTTCATATACCAGAAATGTTTGAAGCTACTGACTGAATGAAAGGAGCTGGCATCTCACTCTCTTTGAATCTTCTTTATCATGCTAGGATTAACAGGAAAAAGCTAAAAATTTCAGAATTGCACCGTGCAATGTGGAGATATTACTGTTTGTGCGTTTACAATATTCATTGATTTTTGCCATTGAAAAACATGTTTTTCATATACCAGAAATGTTTGAAGCTACTGACTGAATGAAAGGAGCTTGGCATCTCACTCTCTTTGAATCTTCTTTATCATGCTAGGATTAACAGGAAAAAGCAAAAAATTTCAGAATTGCACCTTGCAATGTGGAGATATTACTGTTTGTGCATTTACAATATTCATTGATTTTTGCCATTGAAAAACATGTTTTTCATATACCAGAAATGTTTGAAGCTACTGACTGAATGAAAGGAGCTGGCATCTCACTCTCTTTGAATCTTCTTTATCATGCTAGGATTAACAGGAAAAAGCTAAAAATTTCAGAATTGCACCTTGCAATGTGGAGATATTACTGTTTGTGCATTTACAATATTCATTGATTTTTGCCATTGAAAAACATGTTTTTCATATGCCAGAAATGTTTGAAGCTACTGACTGAATGAAAGGAGCTTGGCATCTCACTCTCTTTGAATCTTCTTTATCATGCTAGGATTAACAGGAAAAAGCAAAAAATTTCAGAATTGCACCTTGCAATGTGGAGATATTACTGTTTGTGCATTTACAATATTCATTGATTTTTGCCATTGAAAAACATGTTTTTCATATACCAGAAATGTTTGAAGCTACTGACTGAATGAAAGGAGCTGGCATCTCACTCTCTTTGAATCTTCTTTATCATGCTAGGATTAACAGGAAAAAGCTAAAAATTTCAGAATTGCACCGTGCAATGTGGAGATATTACTGTTTGTGAATTTACAATATTCATTAATTTTTGCCATTGAAAAACATGTTTTTCATATACCAGAAATGTTTGAAGCTACTGACTGAATGAAAGGAGCTGGCATCTCACTCTCTTTGAATCTTCTTTATCATGCTAGGATTAGCAGGAAAAAGCAAAAAATTTCAGAATTGCACCTTGCAATGTGGAGATATTACTGTTTGTGCATTTACAATATTCATTGATTTTTGCCATTGAAAAACATGTTTTTCATATACCAGAAATGTTTGAAGCTACTGACTGAATGAAAGGAGCTGGCATCTCACTCTCTTTGAATCTTCTTTATCATGCTAGGATTAACAGGAAAAAGCTAAAAATTTCAGAATTGCACCGTGCAATGTGGAGATATTACTGTTTGTGCATTTACAATATTCATTGATTTTTGCCATTGAAAAACATGTTTTTCATATACCAGAAATGTTTGAAGCTACTGACTGAATGAAAGGAGCTGGCATCTCACTCTCTTTGAATCTTCTTTATCATGCTAGGATTAGCAGGAAAAAGCAAAAAATTTCAGAATTGCACCTTGCAATGTGGAGATATTATTGTTTGTGCATTTACAATATTCATTGATTTTTGCCATTGAAAAACATGTTTTTCATATACCAGAAATGTTTGAAGCTACTGACTGAATGAAAGGAGCTGGCATCTCACTCTCTTTGAATCTTCTTTATCATGCTAGGATTAACAGGAAAAAGCTAAAAATTTCAGAATTGCACCGTGCAATGTGGAGATATTACTGTTTGTGCATTTACAATATTCATTGATTTTTGCCATTGAAAAACATGTTTTTCATATACCAGAAATGTTTGAAGCTACTGACTGAATGAAAGGAGCTGGCATCTCACTCTCTTTGAATCTTCTTTATCATGCTAGGATTAGCAGGAAAAAGCAAAAAATTTCAGAATTGCACCTTGCAATGTGGAGATATTACTGTTTGTGCATTTACAATATTCATTGATTTTTGCCATTGAAAAACATGTTTTTCATATACCAGAAATGTTTGAAGCTACTGACTGAATGAAAGGAGCTGGCATCTCACTCTCTTTGAATCTTCTTTATCATGCTAGGATTAACAGGAAAAAGCAAAAAATTTCAGAATTGCACCTTGCAATGTGGAGATATTACTGTTTGTGCATTTACAATATTCATTGATTTTTGCCATTGAAAAACATGTTTTTCATATACCAGAAATGTTTGAAGCTACTGACTGAATGAAAGGAGCTGGCATCTCACTCTCTTTGAATCTTCTTTATCATGCTAGGATTAACAGGAAAAAGCTAAAAATTTCAGAATTGCACCGTGCAATGTGGAGATATTACTGTTTGTGCATTTACAATATTCATTGATTTTTGCCATTGAAAAACATGTTTTTCATATACCAGAAATGTTTGAAGCTACTGACTGAATGAAAGGAGCTGGCATCTCACTCTCTTTGAATCTTCTTTATCATGCTAGGATTAGCAGGAAAAAGCAAAAAATTTCAGAATTGCACCTTGCAATGTGGAGATATTACTGTTTGTGCATTTACAATATTCATTGATTTTTGCCATTGAAAAACATGTTTTTCATATACCAGAAATGTTTGAAGCTACTGACTGAATGAAAGGAGCTGGCATCTCACTCTCTTTGAATCTTCTTTATCATGCTAGGATTAACAGGAAAAAGCTAAAAATTTCAGAATTGCACCGTGCAATGTGGAGATATTACTGTTTGTGCATTTACAATATTCATTGATTTTTGCCATTGAAAAACATGTTTTTCATATACCAGAAATGTTTGAAGCTACTGACTGAATGAAAGGAGCTGGCATCTCACTCTCTTTGAATCTTCTTTATCATGCTAGGATTAGCAGGAAAAAGCAAAAAATTTCAGAATTGCACCTTGCAATGTGGAGATATTACTGTTTGTGCATTTACAATATTCATTGATTTTTGCCATTGAAAAACATGTTTTTCATATACCAGAAATGTTTGAAGCTACTGACTGAATGAAAGGAGCTGGCATCTCACTCTCTTTGAATCTTCTATATCATGCTAGGATTAACAGGAAAAAGCAAAAAATTTCAGAATTGCACCTTGCAATGTGGAGATATTACTGTTTGTGCATTTACAATATTCATTGATTTTTGCCATTGAAAAACATGTTTTTCATATACCAGAAATGTTTGAAGCTACTGACTGAATGAAAGGAGCTGGCATCTCACTCTCTTTGAATCTTCTTTATCATGCTAGGATTAACAGGAAAAAGCTAAAAATTTCAGAATTGCACCGTGCAATGTGGAGATATTACTGTTTGTGCATTTACAATATTCATTGATTTTTGCCATTGAAAAACATGTTTTTCATATACCAGAAATGTTTGAAGCTACTGACTGAATGAAAGGAGCTGGCATCTCACTCTCTTTGAATCTTCTTTATCATGCTAGGATTAACAGGAAAAAGCTAAAAATTTCAGAATTGCACCGTGCAATGTGGAGATATTACTGTTTGTGCATTTACAAAATTCATTGATTTTTGCCATTGAAAAACATGTTTTTCATATACCAGAAATGTTTGAAGCTACTGACTGAATGAAAGGAGCTGGCATCTCACTCTCTTTGAATCTTCTTTATCATGCTAGGATTAGCAGGAAAAAGCAAAAAATTTCAGAATTGCACCTTGCAATGTCTAGATATTACTGTTTGTGCATTTACAATATTCATTGATTTTTGCCATTGAAAAACATGTTTTTCATATACCAGAAATGTTTGAAGCTACTGACTGAATGAAAGGAGCTGGCATCTCACTCTCTTTGAATCTTCTTTATCATGCTAGGATTAACAGGAAAAAGCTAAAAATTTCAGAATTGCACCGTGCAATGTGGAGATATTACTGTTTGTGCATTTACAATATTCATTGATTTTTGCCATTGAAAAACATGTTTTTCATATACCAGAAATGTTTGAAGCTACTGACTGAATGAAAGGAGCTGGCATCTCACTCTCTTTGAATCTTCTTTATCATGCTAGGATTAGCAGGAAAAAGCAAAAAATTTCAGAATTGCACCTTGCAATGTGGAGATATTACTGTTTGTGCATTTACAATATTCATTGATTTTTGCCATTGAAAAACATGTTTTTCATATACCAGAAATGTTTGAAGCTACTGACTGAATGAAAGGAGCTGGCATCTCACTCTCTTTGAATCTTCTTTATCATGCTAGGATTAACAGGAAAAAGCAAAAAATTTCAGAATTGCACCTTGCAATGTGGAGATATTACTGTTTGTGCATTTACAATATTCATTGATTTTTGCCATTGAAAAACATGTTTTTCATATACCAGAAATGTTTGAAGCTACTGACTGAATGAAAGGAGCTGGCATCTCACTCTCTTTGAATCTTCTTTATCATGCTAGGATTAACAGGAAAAAGCTAAAAATTTCAGAATTGCACCGTGCAATGTGGAGATATTACTGTTTGTGCATTTACAATATTCATTGATTTTTGCCATTGAAAAACATGTTTTTCATATACCAGAAATGTTTGAAGCTAATGACTGAATGAAAGGAGCTGGCATCTCACTCTCTTTGAATCTTCTTTATCATGCTAGGATTAACAGGAAAAAGCTAAAAATTTCAGAATTGCACCGTGCAATGTGGAGATATTACTGTTTGTGCATTTACAATATTCATTGATTTTTGCCATTGAAAAACATGTTTTTCATATACCAGAAATGTTTGAAGCTACTGACTGAATGAAAGGAGCTGGCATCTCACTCTCTTTGAATCTTCTTTATCATGCTAGGATTAACAGGACAAAGCTAAAAATTTCAGAATTGCACCGTGCAATGTGGAGATATTACTGTTTGTGCATTTACAATATTCATTGATTTTTGCCATTGAAAAACATGTTTTTCATATACCAGAAATGTTTGAAGCTACTGACTGAATGAAAGGAGCTGGCATCTCACTCTCTTTGAATCTTCTTTATCATGCTAGGATTAGCAGGAAAAAGCAAAAAATTTCAGAATTGCACCTTGCAATGTGGAGATATTACTGTTTGTGCATTTACAATATTCATTGATTTTTGCCATTGAAAAACATGTTTTTCATATACCAGAAATGTTTGAAGCTACTGACTGAATGAAAGGAGCTGGCATCTCACTCTCTTTGAATCTTCTTTATCATGCTAGGATTAGCAGGAAAAAGCAAAAAATTTCAGAATTGCACCTTGCAATGTGGAGATATTACTGTTTGTGCATTTACAATATTCATTGATTTTTGCCATTGAAAAACATGTTTTTCATATACCAGAAATGTTTGAAGCTACTGACTGAATGAAAGGAGCTGGCATCTCACTCTCTTTGAATCTTCTTTATCATGCTAGGATTAACAGGAAAAAGCAAAAAATTTCAGAATTGCACCTTGCAATGTGGAGATATTACTGTTTGTGCATTTACAATATTCATTGATTTTTGCCATTGAAAAACATGTTTTTCATATACCAGAAATGTTTGAAGCTACTGACTGAATGAAAGGAGCTGGCATCTCACTCTCTTTGAATCTTCTTTATCATGCTAGGATTAGCAGGAAAAAGCAAAAAATTTCAGAATTGCACCTTGCAATGTGGAGATATTACTGTTTGTGCATTTACAATATTCATTGATTTTTGCCATTGAAAAACATGTTTTTCATATACCAGAAATGTTTGAAGCTACTGACTGAATGAAAGGAGCTGGCATCTCACTCTCTTTGAATCTTCTTTATCATGCTAGGATTAACAGGAAAAAGCTAAAAATTTCAGAATTGCACCGTGCAATGTGGAGATATTACTGTTTGTGCATTTACAATATTCATTGATTTTTGCCATTGAAAAACATGTTTTTCATATACCAGAAATGTTTGAAGCTACTGACTGAATGAAAGGAGCTGGCATCTCACTCTCTTTGAATCTTCTTTATCATGCTAGGATTAGCAGGAAAAAGCAAAAAATTTCAGAATTGCACCTTGCAATGTGGAGATATTACTGTTTGTGCATTTACAATATTCATTGATTTTTGCCATTGAAAAACATGTTTTTCATATACCAGAAATGTTTGAAGCTACTGACTGAATGAAAGGAGCTGGCATCTCACTCTCTTTGAATCTTCTTTATCATGCTAGGATTAACAGGAAAAAGCAAAAAATTTCAGAATTGCACCTTGCAATGTGGAGATATTACTGTTTGTGCATTTACAATATTCATTGATTTTTGCCATTGAAAAACATGTTTTTCATATACCAGAAATGTTTGAAGCTACTGACTGAATGAAAGGAGCTGGCATCTCACTCTCTTTGAATCTTCTTTATCATGCTAGGATTAACAGGAAAAAGCTAAAAATTTCAGAATTGCACCGTGCAATGTGGAGATATTACTGTATGCGCATTTACAATATTCATTGATTTTTGCCATTGAAAAACATGTTTTTCATATACCAGAAATGTTTGAAGCTACTGACTGAATGAAAGGAGCTTGGCATCTCACTCTCTTTGAATCTTCTTTATCATGCTAGGATTAACAGGAAAAAGCTAAAAATTTCAGAATTGCACCTTGCAATGTGGAGATATTACTGTTTGTGCATTTACAATATTCATTGATTTTTGCCATTGAAAAACATGTTTTTCATATACCAGAAATGTTTGAAGCTACTGACTGAATGAAAGGAGCTGGCATCTCACTCTCTTTGAATCTTCTTTATCATGCTAGGATTAACAGGAAAAAGCAAAAAATTTCAGAATTGCACCTTGCAATGTGGAGATATTACTGTTTGTGCATTTACAATATTCATTGATTTTTGCCATTGAAAAACATGTTTTTCATATACCAGAAATGTTTGAAGCTACTGACTGAATGAAAGGAGCTGGCATCTCACTCTCTTTGAATCTTATTTATCATGCTAGGATTAGCAGGAAAAAGCAAAAAATTTCAGAATTGCACCTTGCAATGTGGAGATATTACTGTTTGTGCATTTACAATATTCATTGATTTTTGCCATTGAAAAACATGTTTTTCATATACCAGAAATGTTTGAAGCTACTGACTGAATGAAAGGAGCTGGCATCTCACTCTCTTTGAATTTTCTTTATCATGCTAGGATTAGCAGGAAAAAGCAAAAAATTTCAGAATTGCACCTTGCAATGTGGAGATATTACTGTTTGTGCATTTACAATATTCATTGATTTTTGCCATTGAAAAACATGTTTTTCATATACCAGAAATGTTTGAAGCTACTGACTGAATGAAAGGAGCTGGCATCTCACTCTCTTTGAATCTTCTTTATCATGCTAGGATTAACAGGAAAAAGCTAAAAATTTCAGAATTGCACCGTGCAATGTGGAGATATTACTGTTTGTGCATTTACAATATTCATTGATTTTTGCCATTGAAAAACATGTTTTTCATATACCAGAAATGTTTGAAGCTACTGACTGAATGAAAGGAGCTGGCATCTCACTCTCTTTGAATCTTCTTTATCATGCTAGGATTAGCAGGAAAAAGCAAAAAATTTCAGAATTGCACCTTGCAATGTGGAGATATTACTGTTTGTGCATTTACAATATTCATTGATTTTTGCCATTGAAAAACATGTTTTTCATATACCAGAAATGTTTGAAGCTACTGACTGAATGAAAGGAGCTGGCATCTCACTCTGAATCTTCTTTATCATGCTAGGATTAACAGGAAAAAGCAAAAAATTTCAGAATTGCACCTTGCAATGTGGAGATATTACTGTTTGTGCATTTACAATATTCATTGATTTTTGCCATTGAAAAACATGTTTTTCATATACCAGAAATGTTTGAAGCTACTGACTGAATGAAAGGAGCTGGCATCTCACTCTCTTTGAATCTTCTTTATCATGCTAGGATTAACAGGAAAAAGCTAAAAATTTCAGAATTGCACCGTGCAATGTGGAGATATTACTGTTTGTGCATTTACAATATTCATTGATTTTTGCCATTGAAAAACATGTTTTTCATATACCAGAAATGTTTGAAGCTACTGACTGAATGAAAGGAGCTGGCATCTCACTCTCTTTGAATCTTCTTTATCATGCTAAGATTAACAGGAAAAAGCAAAAAATTTCAGAATTGCACCGTGCAATGTGGAGATATTACTGTTTGTGCATTTACAATATTCATTGATTTTTGCCATTGAAAAACATGTTTTTCATATACCAGAAATGTTTGAAGCTACTGACTGAATGAAAGGAGCTGGCATCTCACTCTCTTTGAATCTTCTTTATCATGCTAGGATTAGCAGGAAAAAGCAAAAAATTTCAGAATTGCACCTTGCAATGTGGAGATATTACTGTTTGTGCATTTACAATATTCATTGATTTTTGCCATTGAAAAACATGTTTTTCATATACCAGAAATGTTTGAAGCTACTGACTGAATGAAAGGAGCTGGCATCTCACTCTCTTTGAATCTTCTTTATCATGCTAGGATTAACAGGAAAAAGCAAAAAATTTCAGAATTGCACCTTGCAATGTGGAGATATTACTGTTTGTGCATTTACAATATTCATTGATTTTTGCCATTGAAAAACATGTTTTTCATATACCAGAAATGTTTGAAGCTACTGACTGAATGAAAGGAGCTGGCATCTCACTCTCTTTGAATCTTTTTTATCATGCTAGGATTAACAGGAAAAAGCTAAAAATTTCAGAATTGCACCGTGCAATGTGGAGATATTACTGTTTGTGCATTTACAATATTCATTGATTTTTGCCATTGAAAAACATGTTTTTCATATACCAGAAATGTTTGAAGCTAATGACTGAATGAAAGGAGCTGGCATCTCACTCTCTTTGAATCTTCTTTATCATGCTAGGATTAACAGGAAAAAGCTAAAAATTTCAGAATTGCACCGTGCAATGTGGAGATATTACTGTTTGTGCATTTACAATATTCATTGATTTTTGCCATTGAAAAACATGTTTTTCATATACCAGAAATGTTTGAAGCTACTGACTGAATGAAAGGAGCTGGCATCTCACTCTCTTTGAATCTTCTTTATCATGCTAAGATTAACAGGAAAAAGCAAAAAATTTCAGAATTGCACCGTGCAATGTGGAGATATTACTGTTTGTGCATTTACAATATTCATTGATTTTTGCCATTGAAAAACATGTTTTTCATATACCAGAAATGTTTGAAGCTACTGACTGAATGAAAGGAGCTGGCATCTCACTCTCTTTGAATCTTCTTTATCATGCTAGGATTAGCAGGAAAAAGCAAAAAATTTCAGAATTGCACCTTGCAATGTGGAGATATTACTGTTTGTGCATTTACAATATTCATTGATTTTTGCCATTGAAAAACATGTTTTTCATATACCAGAAATGTTTGAAGCTACTGACTGAATGAAAGGAGCTGGCATCTCACTCTCTTTGAATCTTCTTTATCATGCTAGGATTAACAGGAAAAAGCAAAAAATTTCAGAATTGCACCTTGCAATGTGGAGATATTACTGTTTGTGCATTTACAATATTCATTGATTTTTGCCATTGAAAAACATGTTTTTCATATACCAGAAATGTTTGAAGCTACTGACTGAATGAAAGGAGCTGGCATCTCACTCTCTTTGAATCTTCTTTATCATGCTAGGATTAACAGGAAAAAGCTAAAAATTTCAGAATTGCACCGTGCAATGTGGAGATATTACTGTTTGTGCATTTACAATATTCATTGATTTTTGCCATTGAAAAACATGTTTTTCATATACCAGAAATGTTTGAAGCTAATGACTGAATGAAAGGAGCTGGCATCTCACTCTCTTTGAATCTTCTTTATCATGCTAGGATTAACAGGAAAAAGCTAAAAATTTCAGAATTGCACCGTGCAATGTGGAGATATTACTGTTTGTGCATTTACAATATTCATTGATTTTTGCCATTGAAAAACATGTTTTTCATATACCAGAAATGTTTGAAGCTACTGACTGAATGAAAGGAGCTGGCATCTCACTCTCTTTGAATCTTCTTTATCATGCTAGGATTAACAGGACAAAGCTAAAAATTTCAGAATTGCACCGTGCAATGTGGAGATATTACTGTTTGTGCATTTACAATATTCATTGATTTTTGCCATTGAAAAACATGTTTTTCATATACCAGAAATGTTTGAAGCTACTGACTGAATGAAAGGAGCTGGCATCTCACTCTCTTTGAATCTTCTTTATCATGCTAGGATTAGCAGGAAAAAGCAAAAAATTTCAGAATTGCACCTTGCAATGTGGAGATATTACTGTTTGTGCATTTACAATATTCATTGATTTTTGCCATTGAAAAACATGTTTTTCATATACCAGAAATGTTTGAAGCTACTGACTGAATGAAAGGAGCTGGCATCTCACTCTCTTTGAATCTTCTTTATCATGCTAGGATTAGCAGGAAAAAGCAAAAAATTTCAGAATTGCACCTTGCAATGTGGAGATATTACTGTTTGTGCATTTACAATATTCATTGATTTTTGCCATTGAAAAACATGTTTTTCATATACCAGAAATGTTTGAAGCTACTGACTGAATGAAAGGAGCTGGCATCTCACTCTCTTTGAATCTTCTTTATCATGCTAGGATTAACAGGAAAAAGCAAAAAATTTCAGAATTGCACCTTGCAATGTGGAGATATTACTGTTTGTGCATTTACAATATTCATTGATTTTTGCCATTGAAAAACATGTTTTTCATATACCAGAAAAGTTTGAAGCTACTGACTGAATGAAAGGAGCTGGCATCTCACTCTCTTTGAATCTTCTTTATCATGCTAGGATTAGCAGGAAAAAGCAAAAAATTTCAGAATTGCACCTTGCAATGTGGAGATATTACTGTTTGTGCATTTACAATATTCATTGATTTTTGCCATTGAAAAACATGTTTTTCATATACCAGAAATGTTTGAAGCTACTGACTGAATGAAAGGAGCTGGCATCTCACTCTCTTTGAATCTTCTTTATCATGCTAGGATTAACAGGAAAAAGCAAAAAATTTCAGAATTGCACCTTGCAATGTGGAGATATTACTGTTTGTGCATTTACAATATTCATTGATTTTTGCCATTGAAAAACATGTTTTTCATATACCAGAAATGTTTGAAGCTACTGACTGAATGAAAGGAGCTGGCATCTCACTCTCTTTGAATCTTCTTTATCATGCTAGGATTAGCAGGAAAAAGCAAAAAATTTCAGAATTGCACCTTGCAATGTGGAGATATTACTGTTTGTGCATTTACAATATTCATTGATTTTTGCCATTGAAAAACATGTTTTTCATATACCAGAAATGTTTGAAGCTACTGACTGAATGAAAGGAGCTGGCATCTCACTCTCTTTGAATCTTCTTTATCATGCTAGGATTAACAGGAAAAAGCTAAAAATTTCAGAATTGCACCGTGCAATGTGGAGATATTACTGTTTGTGCATTTACAATATTCATTGATTTTTGCCATTGAAAAACATGTTTTTCATATACCAGAAATGTTTGAAGCTACTGACTGAATGAAAGGAGCTGGCATCTCACTCTCTTTGAATCTTCTTTATCATGCTAGGATTAGCAGGAAAAAGCAAAAAATTTCAGAATTGCACCTTGCAATGTGGAGATATTACTGTTTGTGCATTTACAATATTCATTGATTTTTGCCATTGAAAAACATGTTTTTCATATACCAGAAATGTTTGAAGCTACTGACTGAATGAAAGGAGCTGGCATCTCACTCTCTTTGAATCTTCTTTATCATGCTAGGATTAACAGGAAAAAGCAAAAAATTTCAGAATTGCACCTTGCAATGTGGAGATATTACTGTTTGTGCATTTACAATATTCATTGATTTTTGCCATTGAAAAACATGTTTTTCATATACCAGAAATGTTTGAAGCTACTGACTGAATGAAAGGAGCTGGCATCTCACTCTCTTTGAATCTTCTTTATCATGCTAGGATTAACAGGAAAAAGCTAAAAATTTCAGAATTGCACCGTGCAATGTGGAGATATTACTGTATGCGCATTTACAATATTCATTGATTTTTGCCATTGAAAAACATGTTTTTCATATACCAGAAATGTTTGAAGCTACTGACTGAATGAAAGGAGCTTGGCATCTCACTCTCTTTGAATCTTCTTTATCATGCTAGGATTAACAGGAAAAAGCTAAAAATTTCAGAATTGCACCTTGCAATGTGGAGATATTACTGTTTGTGCATTTACAATATTCATTGATTTTTGCCATTGAAAAACATGTTTTTCATATACCAGAAATGTTTGAAGCTACTGACTGAATGAAAGGAGCTGGCATCTCACTCTCTTTGAATCTTCTTTATCATGCTAGGATTAACAGGAAAAAGCAAAAAATTTCAGAATTGCACCTTGCAATGTGGAGATATTACTGTTTGTGCATTTACAATATTCATTGATTTTTGCCATTGAAAAACATGTTTTTCATATACCAGAAATGTTTGAAGCTACTGACTGAATGAAAGGAGCTGGCATCTCACTCTCTTTGAATCTTATTTATCATGCTAGGATTAGCAGGAAAAAGCAAAAAATTTCAGAATTGCACCTTGCAATGTGGAGATATTACTGTTTGTGCATTTACAATATTCATTGATTTTTGCCATTGAAAAACATGTTTTTCATATACCAGAAATGTTTGAAGCTACTGACTGAATGAAAGGAGCTGGCATCTCACTCTCTTTTAATTTTCTTTATCATGCTAGGATTAGCAGGAAAAAGCAAAAAATTTCAGAATTGCACCTTGCAATGTGGAGATATTACTGTTTGTGCATTTACAATATTCATTGATTTTTGCCATTGAAAAACATGTTTTTCATATACCAGAAATGTTTGAAGCTACTGACTGAATGAAAGGAGCTGGCATCTCACTCTCTTTGAATCTTCTTTATCATGCTAGGATTAACAGGAAAAAGCTAAAAATTTCAGAATTGCACCGTGCAATGTGGAGATATTACTGTTTGTGCATTTACAATATTCATTGATTTTTGCCATTGAAAAACATGTTTTTCATATACCAGAAATGTTTGAAGCTACTGACTGAATGAAAGGAGCTGGCATCTCACTCTCTTTGAATCTTCTTTATCATGCTAGGATTAGCAGGAAAAAGCAAAAAATTTCAGAATTGCACCTTGCAATGTGGAGATATTACTGTTTGTGCATTTACAATATTCATTGATTTTTGCCATTGAAAAACATGTTTTTCATATACCAGAAATGTTTGAAGCTACTGACTGAATGAAAGGAGCTGGCATCTCACTCTGAATCTTCTTTATCATGCTAGGATTAACAGGAAAAAGCAAAAAATTTCAGAATTGCACCTTGCAATGTGGAGATATTACTGTTTGTGCATTTACAATATTCATTGATTTTTGCCATTGAAAAACATGTTTTTCATATACCAGAAATGTTTGAAGCTACTGACTGAATGAAAGGAGCTGGCATCTCACTCTCTTTGAATCTTCTTTATCATGCTAGGATTAACAGGAAAAAGCTAAAAATTTCAGAATTGCACCGTGCAATGTGGAGATATTACTGTTTGTGCATTTACAATATTCATTGATTTTTGCCATTGAAAAACATGTTTTTCATATACCAGAAATGTTTGAAGCTACTGACTGAATGAAAGGAGCTGGCATCTCACTCTCTTTGAATCTTCTTTATCATGCTAGGATTAGCAGGAAAAAGCAAAAAATTTCAGAATTGCACCTTGCAATGTGGAGATATTACTGTTTGTGCATTTACAATATTCATTGATTTTTGCCATTGAAAAACATGTTTTTCATATACCAGAAATGTTTGAAGCTACTGACTGAATGAAAGGAGCTGGCATCTCACTCTCTTTGAATCTTCTTTATCATGCTAGGATTAACAGGAAAAAGCAAAAAATTTCAGAATTGCACCTTGCAATGTGGAGATATTACTGTTTGTGCATTTACAATATTCATTGATTTTTGCCATTGAAAAACATGTTTTTCATATACCAGAAATGTTTGAAGCTACTGACTGAATGAAAGGAGCTGGCATCTCACTCTCTTTGAATCTTTTTTATCATGCTAGGATTAACAGGAAAAAGCTAAAAATTTCAGAATTGCACCGTGCAATGTGGAGATATTACTGTTTGTGCATTTACAATATTCATTGATTTTTGCCATTGAAAAACATGTTTTTCATATACCAGAAATGTTTGAAGCTAATGACTGAATGAAAGGAGCTGGCATCTCACTCTCTTTGAATCTTCTTTATCATGCTAGGATTAACAGGAAAAAGCTAAAAATTTCAGAATTGCACCGTGCAATGTGGAGATATTACTGTTTGTGCATTTACAATATTCATTGATTTTTGCCATTGAAAAACATGTTTTTCATATACCAGAAATGTTTGAAGCTACTGACTGAATGAAAGGAGCTGGCATCTCACTCTCTTTGAATCTTCTTTATCATGCTAAGATTAACAGGAAAAAGCAAAAAATTTCAGAATTGCACCGTGCAATGTGGAGATATTACTGTTTGTGCATTTACAATATTCATTGATTTTTGCCATTGAAAAACATGTTTTTCATATACCAGAAATGTTTGAAGCTACTGACTGAATGAAAGGAGCTGGCATCTCACTCTCTTTGAATCTTCTTTATCATGCTAGGATTAGCAGGAAAAAGCAAAAAATTTCAGAATTGCACCTTGCAATGTGGAGATATTACTGTTTGTGCATTTACAATATTCATTGATTTTTGCCATTGAAAAACATGTTTTTCATATACCAGAAATGTTTGAAGCTACTGACTGAATGAAAGGAGCTGGCATCTCACTCTCTTTGAATCTTCTTTATCATGCTAGGATTAGCAGGAAAAAGCAAAAAATTTCAGAATTGCACCTTGCAATGTGGAGATATTACTGTTTGTGCATTTACAATATTCATTGATTTTTGCCATTGAAAAACATGTTTTTCATATACCAGAAATGTTTGAAGCTACTGACTGAATGAAAGGAGCTGGCATCTCACTCTCTTTGAATCTTCTTTATCATGCTAGGATTAACAGGAAAAAGCAAAAAATTTCAGAATTGCACCTTGCAATGTGGAGATATTACTGTTTGTGCATTTACAATATTCATTGATTTTTGCCATTGAAAAACATGTTTTTCATATACCAGAAATGTTTGAAGCTACTGACTGAATGAAAGGAGCTGGCATCTCACTCTCTTTGAATCTTCTTTATCATGCTAGGATTAACAGGAAAAAGCTAAAAATTTCAGAATTGCACCGTGCAATGTGGAGATATTACTGTTTGTGCATTTACAATATTCATTGATTTTTGCCATTGAAAAACATGTTTTTCATATACCAGAAATGTTTGAAGCTACTGACTGAATGAAAGGAGCTGGCATCTCACTCTCTTTGAATCTTCTTTATCATGCTAGGATTAACAGGACAAAGCTAAAAATTTCAGAATTGCACCGTGCAATGTGGAGATATTACTGTTTGTGCATTTACAATATTCATTGATTTTTGCCATTGAAAAACATGTTTTTCATATACCAGAAATGTTTGAAGCTACTGACTGAATGAAAGGAGCTGGCATCTCACTCTCTTTGAATCTTCTTTATCATGCTAGGATTAGCAGGAAAAAGCAAAAAATTTCAGAATTGCACCTTGCAATGTGGAGATATTACTGTTTGTGCATTTACAATATTCATTGATTTTTGCCATTGAAAAACATGTTTTTCATATACCAGAAATGTTTGAAGCTACTGACTGAATGAAAGGAGCTGGCATCTCACTCTCTTTGAATCTTCTTTATCATGCTAGGATTAGCAGGAAAAAGCAAAAAATTTCAGAATTGCACCTTGCAATGTGGAGATATTACTGTTTGTGCATTTACAATATTCATTGATTTTTGCCATTGAAAAACATGTTTTTCATATACCAGAAATGTTTGAAGCTACTGACTGAATGAAAGGAGCTGGCATCTCATTCTCTCTTTGAATCTTCTTTATCATGCTAGGATTAACAGGAAAAAGCAAAAAATTTCAGAATTGCACCTTGCAATGTGGAGATATTACTGTTTGTGCATTTACAATATTCATTGATTTTTGCCATTGAAAAACATGTTTTTCATATACCAGAAAAGTTTGAAGCTACTGACTGAATGAAAGGAGCTGGCATCTCACTCTCTTTGAATCTTCTTTATCATGCTAGGATTAGCAGGAAAAAGCAAAAAATTTCAGAATTGCACCTTGCAATGTGGAGATATTACTGTTTGTGCATTTACAATATTCATTGATTTTTGCCATTGAAAAACATGTTTTTCATATACCAGAAATGTTTGAAGCTACTGACTGAATGAAAGGAGCTGGCATCTCACTCTCTTTGAATCTTCTTTATCATGCTAGGATTAACAGGAAAAAGCTAAAAATTTCAGAATTGCACCGTGCAATGTGGAGATATTACTGTTTGTGCATTTACAATATTCATTGATTTTTGCCATTGAAAAACATGTTTTTCATATACCAGAAATGTTTGAAGCTACTGACTGAATGAAAGGAGCTGGCATCTCACTCTCTTTGAATCTTCTTTATCATGCTAGGATTAGCAGGAAAAAGCAAAAAATTTCAGAATTGCACCTTGCAATGTGGAGATATTACTGTTTGTGCATTTACAATATTCATTGATTTTTGCCATTGAAAAACATGTTTTTCATATACCAGAAATGTTTGAAGCTACTGACTGAATGAAAGGAGCTGGCATCTCACTCTCTTTGAATCTTCTTTATCATGCTAGGATTAACAGGAAAAAGCAAAAAATTTCAGAATTGCACCTTGCAATGTGGAGATATTACTGTTTGTGCATTTACAATATTCATTTATTTTTGCCATTGAAAAACATGTTTTTCATATACCAGAAATGTTTGAAGCTACTGACTGAATGAAAGGAGCTGGCATCTCACTCTCTTTGAATCTTCTTTATCATGCTAGGATTAACAGGAAAAAGCTAAAAATTTCAGAATTGCACCGTGCAATGTGGAGATATTACTGTTTGCGCATTTACAATATTCATTGATTTTTGCCATTGAAAAACATATTTTTCATATACCAGAAATGTTTGAAGCTACTGACTGAATGAAAGGAGCTTGGCATCTCACTCTCTTTGAATCTTCTTTATCATGCTAGGATTAACAGGAAAAAGCAAAAAATTTCAGAATTGCACCTTGCAATGTGGAGATATTACTGTTTGTGCATTTACAATATTCATTGATTTTTGCCATTGAAAAACATGTTTTTCATATACCAGAAATGTTTGAAGCTACTGACTGAATGAAAGGAGCTGGCATCTCACTCTCTTTGAATCTTCTTTATCATGCTAGGATTAACAGGAAAAAGCTAAAAATTTCAGAATTGCACCGTGCAATGTGGAGATATTACTGTTTGTGCATTTACAATATTCATTGATTTTTGCCATTGAAAAACATGTTTTTCATATACCAGAAATGTTTGAAGCTTCTGACTGAATGAAAGGAGCTGGCATCTCACTCTCTTTGAATCTTCTTTATCATGCTAGGATTAGCAGGAAAAAGCAAAAAATTTCAGAATTGCACCTTGCAATGTGGAGATATTACTGTTTGTGCATTTACAATATTCATTGATTTTTGCCATTGAAAAACATGTTTTTCATATACCAGAAATGTTTGAAGCTACTGACTGAATGAAAGGAGCTGGCATCTCACTCTCTTTGAATCTTCTTTATCATGCTAGGATTAGCAGGAAAAAGCAAAAAATTTCAGAATTGCACCTTGCAATGTGGAGATATTACTGTTTGTGCATTTACAATATTCATTGATTTTTGCCATTGAAAAACATGTTTTTCATATACCAGAAATGTTTGAAGCTACTGACTGAATGAAAGGAGCTGGCATCTCACTCTCTTTGAATCTTCTTTATCATGCTAGGATTAACAGGAAAAAGCAAAAAATTTCAGAATTGCACCTTGCAATGTGGAGATATTACTCTTTGTGCATTTACAATATTCATTGATTTTTGCCATTGAAAAACATGTTTTTCATATACCAGAAATGTTTGAAGCTACTGACTGAATGAAAGGAGCTGGCATCTCACTCTCTTTGAATCTTCTTTATCATGCTAGGATTAACAGGAAAAAGCTAAAAATTTCAGAATTGCACCGTGCAATGTGGAGATATTACTGTTTGTGCATTTACAATATTCATTGATTTTTGCCATTGAAAAACATGTTTTTCATATACCAGAAATGTTTGAAGCTACTGACTGAATGAAAGGAGCTGGCATCTCACTCTCTTTGAATCTTCTTTATCATGCTAGGATTAGCAGGAAAAAGCAAAAAATTTCAGAATTGCACCTTGCAATGTGGAGATATTACTGTTTGTGCATTTACAATATTCATTGATTTTTGCCATTGAAAAACATGTTTTTCATATACCAGAAATGTTTGAAGCTACTGACTGAATGAAAGGAGCTGGCATCTCACTCTCTTTGAATCTTCTTTATCATGCTAGGATTAACAGGAAAAAGCTAAAAATTTCAGAATTGCACCGTGCAATGTGGAGATATTACTGTTTGTGCATTTACAATATTCATTGATTTTTGCCATTGAAAAACATGTTTTTCATATACCAGAAATGTTTGAAGCTACTGACTGAATGAAAGGAGCTGGCATCTCACTCTCTTTGAATCTTCTTTATCATGCTAGGATTAGCAGGAAAAAGCAAAAAATTTCAGAATTGCACCTTGCAATGTGGAGATATTACTGTTTGTGCATTTACAATATTCATTGATTTTTGCCATTGAAAAACATGTTTTTCATATACCAGAAATGTTTGAAGCTACTGACTGAATGAAAGGAGCTGGCATCTCACTCTCTTTGAATCTTCTTTATCATGCTAGGATTAACAGGAAAAAGCTAAAAATTTCAGAATTGCACCTTGCAATGTGGAGATATTACTGTTTGTGCATTTACAATATTCATTGATTTTTGCCATTGAAAAACATGTTTTTCATATACCAGAAATGTTTGAAGCTACTGACTGAATGAAAGGAGCTGGCATCTCACTCTCTTTGAATCTTCTTTATCATGCTAGGATTAACAGGAAAAAGCTAAAAATTTCAGAATTGCACCGTGCAATGTGGAGATATTACTGTTTGTGCATTTACAATATTCATTGATTTTTGCCATTGAAAAACATGTTTTTCATATACCAGAAATGTTTGAAGCTACTGACTGAATGAAAGGAGCTGGCATCTCACTCTCTTTGAATCTTCTTTATCATGCTAGGATTAACAGGAAAAAGCTAAAAATTTCAGAATTGCACCGTGCAATGTGGAGATATTACTGTTTGTGCATTTACAATATTCATTGATTTTTGCCATTGAAAAACATGTTTTTCATATACCAGAAATGTTTGAAGCTACTGACTGAATGAAAGGAGCTGGCATCTCACTCTCTTTGAATCTTCTTTATCATGCTAGGATTAGCAGGAAAAAGCAAAAAATTTCAGAATTGCACCTTGCAATGTGGAGATATTACTGTTTGTGCATTTACAATATTCATTGATTTTTGCCATTGAAAAACATGTTTTTCATATACCAGAAATGTTTGAAGCTACTGACTGAATGAAAGGAGCTGGCATCTCACTCTCTTTGAATCTTCTTTATCATGCTAGGATTAACAGGAAAAAGCTAAAAATTTCAGAATTGCACCGTGCAATGTGGAGATATTACTGTTTGTGCATTTACAATATTCATTGATTTTTGCCATTGAAAAACATGTTTTTCATATACCAGAAATGTTTGAAGCTACTGACTGAATGAAAGGAGCTGGCATCTCACTCTCTTTGAATCTTCTTTATCATGCTAGGATTAGCAGGAAAAAGCAAAAAATTTCAGAATTGCACCTTGCAATGTGGAGATATTACTGTTTGTGCATTTACAATATTCATTGATTTTTGCCATTGAAAAACATGTTTTTCATATACCAGAAATGTTTGAAGCTACTGACTGAATGAAAGGAGCTGGCATCTCACTCTCTTTGAATCTTCTTTATCATGCTAGGATTAACAGGAAAAAGCAAAAAATTTCAGAATTGCACCTTGCAATGTGGAGATATTACTGTTTGTGCATTTACAATATTCATTGATTTTTGCCATTGAAAAACATGTTTTTCATATACCAGAAATGTTTGAAGCTACTGACTGAATGAAAGGAGCTGGCATCTCACTCTCTTTGAATCTTCTTTATCATGCTAGGATTAACAGGAAAAAGCTAAAAATTTCAGAATTGCACCGTGCAATGTGGAGATATTACTGTTTGTGCATTTACAATATTCATTGATTTTTGCCATTGAAAAACATGTTTTTCATATACCAGAAATGTTTGAAGCTACTGACTGAATGAAAGGAGCTGGCATCTCACTCTCTTTGAATCTTCTTTATCATGCTAGGATTAGCAGGAAAAAGCAAAAAATTTCAGAATTGCACCTTGCAATGTGGAGATATTACTGTTTGTGCATTTACAATATTCATTGATTTTTGCCATTGAAAAACATGTTTTTCATATACCAGAAATGTTTGAAGCTACTGACTGAATGAAAGGAGCTGGCATCTCACTCTCTTTGAATCTTCTTTATCATGCTAGGATTAACAGGAAAAAGCTAAAAATTTCAGAATTGCACCGTGCAATGTGGAGATATTACTGTTTGTGCATTTACAATATTCATTGATTTTTGCCATTGAAAAACATGTTTTTCATATACCAGAAATGTTTGAAGCTACTGACTGAATGAAAGGAGCTGGCATCTCACTCTCTTTGAATCTTCTTTATCATGCTAGGATTAGCAGGAAAAAGCAAAAAATTTCAGAATTGCACCTTGCAATGTGGAGATATTACTGTTTGTGCATTTACAATATTCATTGATTTTTGCCATTGAAAAACATGTTTTTCATATACCAGAAATGTTTGAAGCTACTGACTGAATGAAAGGAGCTGGCATCTCACTCTCTTTGAATCTTCTTTATCATGCTAGGATTAACAGGAAAAAGCAAAAAATTTCAGAATTGCACCTTGCAATGTGGAGATATTACTGTTTGTGCATTTACAATATTCATTGATTTTTGCCATTGAAAAACATGTTTTTCATATACCAGAAATGTTTGAAGCTACTGACTGAATGAAAGGAGCTGGCATCTCACTCTCTTTGAATCTTCTTTATCATGCTAGGATTAACAGGAAAAAGCTAAAAATTTCAGAATTGCACCGTGCAATGTGGAGATATTACTGTTTGTGCATTTACAATATTCATTGATTTTTGCCATTGAAAAACATGTTTTTCATATACCAGAAATGTTTGAAGCTACTGACTGAATGAAAGGAGCTGGCATCTCACTCTCTTTGAATCTTCTTTATCATGCTAGGATTAGCAGGAAAAAGCAAAAAATTTCAGAATTGCACCTTGCAATGTGGAGATATTACTGTTTGTGCATTTACAATATTCATTGATTTTTGCCATTGAAAAACATGTTTTTCATATACCAGAAATGTTTGAAGCTACTGACTGAATGAAAGGAGCTGGCATCTCACTCTCTTTGAATCTTCTTTGTCATGCTAGGATTAACAGGAAAAAGCAAAAAATTTCAGAATTGCACCTTGCAATGTGGAGATATTACTGTTTGTGCATTTACAATATTCATTGATTTTTGCCATTGAAAAACATGTTTTTCATATACCAGAAATGTTTGAAGCTACTGACTGAATGAAAGGAGCTGGCATCTCACTCTCTTTGAATCTTCTTTATCATGCTAGGATTAACAGGAAAAAGCTAAAAATTTCAGAATTGCACCGTGCAATGTGGAGATATTACTGTTTGTGCATTTACAATATTCATTGATTTTTGCCATTGAAAAACATGTTTTTCATATACCAGAAATGTTTGAAGCTACTGACTGAATGAAAGGAGCTGGCATCTCACTCTCTTTGAATCTTCTTTATCATGCTAGGATTAGCAGGAAAAAGCAAAAAATTTCAGAATTGCACCTTGCAATGTGGAGATATTACTGTTTGTGCATTTACAATATTCATTGATTTTTGCCATTGAAAAACATGTTTTTCATATACCAGAAATGTTTGAAGCTACTGACTGAATGAAAGGAGCTGGCATCTCACTCTCTTTGAATCTTCTTTATCATGCTAGGATTAACAGGAAAAAGCTAAAAATTTCAGAATTGCACCGTGCAATGTGGAGATATTACTGTTTGTGCATTTACAATATTCATTGATTTTTGCCATTGAAAAACATGTTTTTCATATACCAGAAATGTTTGAAGCTACTGACTGAATGAAAGGAGCTGGCATCTCACTCTCTTTGAATCTTCTTTATCATGCTAGGATTAGCAGGAAAAAGCAAAAAATTTCAGAATTGCACCTTGCAATGTGGAGATATTACTGTTTGTGCATTTACAATATTCATTGATTTTTGCCATTGAAAAACATGTTTTTCATATACCAGAAATGTTTGAAGCTACTGACTGAATGAAAGGAGCTGGCATCTCACTCTCTTTGAATCTTCTATATCATGCTAGGATTAACAGGAAAAAGCAAAAAATTTCAGAATTGCACCTTGCAATGTGGAGATATTACTGTTTGTGCATTTACAATATTCATTGATTTTTGCCATTGAAAAACATGTTTTTCATATACCAGAAATGTTTGAAGCTACTGACTGAATGAAAGGAGCTGGCATCTCACTCTCTTTGAATCTTCTTTATCATGCTAGGATTAACAGGAAAAAGCTAAAAATTTCAGAATTGCACCGTGCAATGTGGAGATATTACTGTTTGTGCATTTACAATATTCATTGATTTTTGCCATTGAAAAACATGTTTTTCATATACCAGAAATGTTTGAAGCTACTGACTGAATGAAAGGAGCTGGCATCTCACTCTCTTTGAATCTTCTTTATCATGCTAGGATTAACAGGAAAAAGCTAAAAATTTCAGAATTGCACCGTGCAATGTGGAGATATTACTGTTTGTGCATTTACAATATTCATTGATTTTTGCCATTGAAAAACATGTTTTTCATATACCAGAAATGTTTGAAGCTACTGACTGAATGAAAGGAGCTGGCATCTCACTCTCTTTGAATCTTCTTTATCATGCTAGGATTAGCAGGAAAAAGCAAAAAATTTCAGAATTGCACCTTGCAATGTGGAGATATTACTGTTTGTGCATTTACAATATTCATTGATTTTTGCCATTGAAAAACATGTTTTTCATATACCAGAAATGTTTGAAGCTACTGACTGAATGAAAGGAGCTGGCATCTCACTCTCTTTGAATCTTCTTTATCATGCTAGGATTAACAGGAAAAAGCTAAAAATTTCAGAATTGCACCGTGCAATGTGGAGATATTACTGTTTGTGCATTTACAATATTCATTGATTTTTGCCATTGAAAAACATGTTTTTCATATACCAGAAATGTTTGAAGCTACTGACTGAATGAAAGGAGCTGGCATCTCACTCTCTTTGAATCTTCTTTATCATGCTAGGATTAGCAGGAAAAAGCAAAAAATTTCAGAATTGCACCTTGCAATGTGGAGATATTACTGTTTGTGCATTTACAATATTCATTGATTTTTGCCATTGAAAAACATGTTTTTCATATACCAGAAATGTTTGAAGCTACTGACTGAATGAAAGGAGCTGGCATCTCACTCTCTTTGAATCTTCTTTATCATGCTAGGATTAACAGGAAAAAGCAAAAAATTTCAGAATTGCACCTTGCAATGTGGAGATATTACTGTTTGTGCATTTACAATATTCATTGATTTTTGCCATTGAAAAACATGTTTTTCATATACCAGAAATGTTTGAAGCTACTGACTGAATGAAAGGAGCTGGCATCTCACTCTCTTTGAATCTTCTTTATCATGCTAGGATTAACAGGAAAAAGCTAAAAATTTCAGAATTGCACCGTGCAATGTGGAGATATTACTGTTTGTGCATTTACAATATTCATTGATTTTTGCCATTGAAAAACATGTTTTTCATATACCAGAAATGTTTGAAGCTAATGACTGAATGAAAGGAGCTGGCATCTCACTCTCTTTGAATCTTCTTTATCATGCTAGGATTAACAGGAAAAAGCTAAAAATTTCAGAATTGCACCGTGCAATGTGGAGATATTACTGTTTGTGCATTTACAATATTCATTGATTTTTGCCATTGAAAAACATGTTTTTCATATACCAGAAATGTTTGAAGCTACTGACTGAATGAAAGGAGCTGGCATCTCACTCTCTTTGAATCTTCTTTATCATGCTAGGATTAACAGGACAAAGCTAAAAATTTCAGAATTGCACCGTGCAATGTGGAGATATTACTGTTTGTGCATTTACAATATTCATTGATTTTTGCCATTGAAAAACATGTTTTTCATATACCAGAAATGTTTGAAGCTACTGACTGAATGAAAGGAGCTGGCATCTCACTCTCTTTGAATCTTCTTTATCATGCTAGGATTAGCAGGAAAAAGCAAAAAATTTCAGAATTGCACCTTGCAATGTGGAGATATTACTGTTTGTGCATTTACAATATTCATTGATTTTTGCCATTGAAAAACATGTTTTTCATATACCAGAAATGTTTGAAGCTACTGACTGAATGAAAGGAGCTGGCATCTCACTCTCTTTGAATCTTCTTTATCATGCTAGGATTAGCAGGAAAAAGCAAAAAATTTCAGAATTGCACCTTGCAATGTGGAGATATTACTGTTTGTGCATTTACAATATTCATTGATTTTTGCCATTGAAAAACATGTTTTTCATATACCAGAAATGTTTGAAGCTACTGACTGAATGAAAGGAGCTGGCATCTCACTCTCTTTGAATCTTCTTTATCATGCTAGGATTAACAGGAAAAAGCAAAAAATTTCAGAATTGCACCTTGCAATGTGGAGATATTACTGTTTGTGCATTTACAATATTCATTGATTTTTGCCATTGAAAAACATGTTTTTCATATACCAGAAATGTTTGAAGCTACTGACTGAATGAAAGGAGCTGGCATCTCACTCTCTTTGAATCTTCTTTATCATGCTAGGATTAGCAGGAAAAATCAAAAAATTTCAGAATTGCACCTTGCAATGTGGAGATATTACTGTTTGTGCATTTACAATATTCATTGATTTTTGCCATTGAAAAACATGTTTTTCATATACCAGAAATGTTTGAAGCTACTGACTGAATGAAAGGAGCTGGCATCTCACTCTCTTTGAATCTTCTTTATCATGCTAGGATTAACAGGAAAAAGCTAAAAATTTCAGAATTGCACCGTGCAATGTGGAGATATTACTGTTTGTGCATTTACAATATTCATTGATTTTTGCCATTGAAAAACATGTTTTTCATATACCAGAAATGTTTGAAGCTACTGACTGAATGAAAGGAGCTGGCATCTCACTCTCTTTGAATCTTCTTTATCATGCTAGGATTAGCAGGAAAAAGCAAAAAATTTCAGAATTGCACCTTGCAATGTGGAGATATTACTGTTTGTGCATTTACAATATTCATTGATTTTTGCCATTGAAAAACATGTTTTTCATATACCAGAAATGTTTGAAGCTACTGACTGAATGAAAGGAGCTGGCATCTCACTCTCTTTGAATCTTCTTTATCATGCTAGGATTAACAGGAAAAAGCAGAAAATTTCAGAATTGCACCTTGCAATGTGGAGATATTACTGTTTGTGCATTTACAATATTCATTGATTTTTGCCATTGAAAAACATGTTTTTCATATACCAGAAATGTTTGAAGCTACTGACTGAATGAAAGGAGCTGGCATCTCACTCTCTTTGAATCTTCTTTATCATGCTAGGATTAACAGGAAAAAGCTAAAAATTTCAGAATTGCACCGTGCAATGTGGAGATATTACTGTTTGTGCATTTACAATATTCATTGATTTTTGCCATTGAAAAACATGTTTTTCATATACCAGAAATGTTTGAAGCTACTGACTGAATGAAAGGAGCTGGCATCTCACTCTCTTTGAATCTTCTTTATCATGCTAGGATTAGCAGGAAAAAGCAAAAAATTTCAGAATTGCACCTTGCAATGTGGAGATATTACTGTTTGTGCATTTACAATATTCATTGATTTTTGCCATTGAAAAACATGTTTTTCATATACCAGAAATGTTTGAAGCTACTGACTGAATGAAAGGAGCTGGCATCTCACTCTCTTTGAATCTTCTTTATCATGCTAGGATTAACAGGAAAAAGCAGAAAATTTCAGAATTGCACCTTGCAATGTGGAGATATTACTGTTTGTGCATTTACAATATTCATTGATTTTTGCCATTGAAAAACATGTTTTTCATATACCAGAAATGTTTGAAGCTACTGACTGAATGAAAGGAGCTGGCATCTCACTCTCTTTGAATCTTCTTTATCATGCTAGGATTAACAGGAAAAAGCTAAAAATTTCAGAATTGCACCGTGCAATGTGGAGATATTACTGTTTGTGCATTTACAATATTCATTGATTTTTGCCATTGAAAAACATGTTTTTCATATACCAGAAATGTTTGAAGCTACTGACTGAATGAAAGGAGCTTGGCATCTCACTCTCTTTGAATCTTCTTTATCATGCTAGGATTAACAGGAAAAAGCAAAAAATTTCAGAATTGCACCTTGCAATGTGGAGATATTACTGTTTGTGCATTTACAATATTCATTGATTTTTGCCATTGAAAAACATGTTTTTCATATACCAGAAATGTTTGAAGCTACTGACTGAATGAAAGGAGCTGGCATCTCACTCTCTTTGAATCTTCTTTATCATGCTAGGATTAACAGGAAAAAGCTAAAAATTTCAGAATTGCACCGTGCAATGTGGAGATATTACTGTTTGTGCATTTACAATATTCATTGATTTTTGCCATTGAAAAACATGTTTTTCATATACCAGAAATGTTTGAAGCTTCTGACTGAATGAAAGGAGCTGGCATCTCACTCTCTTTGAATCTTCTTTATCATGCTAGGATTAGCAGGAAAAAGCAAAAAATTTCAGAATTGCACCTTGCAATGTGGAGATATTACTGTTTGTGCATTTACAATATTCATTGATTTTTGCCATTGAAAAACATGTTTTTCATATACCAGAAATGTTTGAAGCTACTGACTGAATGAAAGGAGCTGGCATCTCACTCTCTTTGAATCTTCTTTATCATGCTAGGATTAGCAGGAAAAAGCAAAAAATTTCAGAATTGCACCTTGCAATGTGGAGATATTACTGTTTGTGCATTTACAATATTCATTGATTTTTGCCATTGAAAAACATGTTTTTCATATACCAGAAATGTTTGAAGCTACTGACTGAATGAAAGGAGCTGGCATCTCACTCTCTTTGAATCTTCTTTATCATGCTAGGATTAACAGGAAAAAGCTAAAAATTTCAGAATTGCACCGTGCAATGTGGAGATATTACTGTTTGTGCATTTACAATATTCATTGATTTTTGCCATTGAAAAACATGTTTTTCATATACCAGAAATGTTTGAAGCTACTGACTGAATGAAAGGAGCTGGCATCTCACTCTCTTTGAATCTTCTTTATCATGCTAGGATTAGCAGGAAAAAGCAAAAAATTTCAGAATTGCACCTTGCAATGTGGAGATATTACTGTTTGTGCATTTACAATATTCATTGATTTTTGCCATTGAAAAACATGTTTTTCATATACCAGAAATGTTTGAAGCTACTGACTGAATGAAAGGAGCTGGCATCTCACTCTCTTTGACTCTTCTTTATCATGCTAGGATTAACAGGAAAAAGCAGAAAATTTCAGAATTGCACCTTGCAATGTGGAGATATTACTGTTTGTGCATTTACAATATTCATTGATTTTTGCCATTGAAAAACATGTTTTTCATATACCAGAAATGTTTGAAGCTACTGACTGAATGAAAGGAGCTGGCATCTCACTCTCTTTGAATCTTCTTTATCATGCTAGGATTAACAGGAAAAAGCTAAAAATTTCAGAATTGCACCGTGCAATGTGGAGATATTACTGTTTGTGCATTTACAATATTCATTGATTTTTGCCATTGAAAAACATTTTTCATATACCAGAAATGTTTGAAGCTACTGACTGAATGAAAGGAGCTGGCATCTCACTCTCTTTGAATCTTCTTTATCATGCTAGGATTAGCAGGAAAAAGCAAAAAATTTCAGAATTGCACCTTGCAATGTGGAGATATTACTGTTTGTGCATTTACAATATTCATTGATTTTTGCCATTGAAAAACATGTTTTTCATATACCAGAAATGTTTGAAGCTACTGACTGAATGAAAGGAGCTGGCATCTCACTCTCTTTGAATCTTCTTTATCATGCTAGGATTAACAGGAAAAAGCAGAAAATTTCAGAATTGCACCTTGCAATGTGGAGATATTACTGTTTGTGCATTTACAATATTCATTGATTTTTGCCATTGAAAAACATGTTTTTCATATACCAGAAATGTTTGAAGCTACTGACTGAATGAAAGGAGCTGGCATCTCACTCTCTTTGAATCTTCTTTATCATGCTAGGATTAACAGGAAAAAGCTAAAAATTTCAGAATTGCACCGTGCAATGTGGAGATATTACTGTTTGTGCATTTACAATATTCATTGATTTTTGCCATTGAAAAACATGTTTTTCATATACCAGAAATGTTTGAAGCTACTGACTGAATGAAAGGAGCTTGGCATCTCACTCTCTTTGAATCTTCTTTATCATGCTAGGATTAACAGGAAAAAGCAAAAAATTTCAGAATTGCACCTTGCAATGTGGAGATATTACTGTTTGTGCATTTACAATATTCATTGATTTTTGCCATTGAAAAACATGTTTTTCATATACCAGAAATGTTTGAAGCTACTGACTGAATGAAAGGAGCTGGCATCTCACTCTCTTTGAATCTTCTTTATCATGCTAGGATTAACAGGAAAAAGCTAAAAATTTCAGAATTGCACCGTGCAATGTGGAGATATTACTGTTTGTGCATTTACAATATTCATTGATTTTTGCCATTGAAAAACATGTTTTTCATATACCAGAAATGTTTGAAGCTTCTGACTGAATGAAAGGAGCTGGCATCTCACTCTCTTTGAATCTTCTTTATCATGCTAGGATTAGCAGGAAAAAGCAAAAAATTTCAGAATTGCACCTTGCAATGTGGAGATATTACTGTTTGTGCATTTACAATATTCATTGATTTTTGCCATTGAAAAACATGTTTTTCATATACCAGAAATGTTTGAAGCTACTGACTGAATGAAAGGAGCTGGCATCTCACTCTCTTTGAATCTTCTTTATCATGCTAGGATTAACAGGAAAAAGCTAAAAATTTCAGAATTGCACCGTGCAATGTGGAGATATTACTGTTTGTGCATTTACAATATTCATTGATTTTTGCCATTGAAAAACATGTTTTTCATATACCAGAAATGTTTGAAGCTACTGACTGAATGAAAGGAGCTGGCATCTCACTCTCTTTGAATCTTCTTTATCATGCTAGGATTAGCAGGAAAAAGCAAAAAATTTCAGAATTGCACCTTGCAATGTGGAGATATTACTGTTTGTGCATTTACAATATTCATTGATTTTTGCCATTGAAAAACATGTTTTTCATATACCAGAAATGTTTGAAGCTACTGACTGAATGAAAGGAGCTGGCATCTCACTCTCTTTGAATCTTCTTTATCATGCTAGGATTAACAGGAAAAAGCAAAAAATTTCAGAATTGCACCGTGCAATGTGGAGATATTACTGTTTGTGCATTTACAATATTCATTGATTTTTGCCATTGAAAAACATGTTTTTCATATACCAGAAATGTTTGAAGCTACTGACTGAATGAAAGGAGCTGGCATCTCACTCTCTTTGAATCTTCTTTATCATGCTAGGATTAACAGGACAAAGCTAAAAATTTCAGAATTGCACCGTGCAATGTGGAGATATTACTGTTTGTGCATTTACAATATTCATTGATTTTTGCCATTGAAAAACATGTTTTTCATATACCAGAAATGTTTGAAGCTACTGACTGAATGAAAGGAGCTGGCATCTCACTCTCTTTGAATCTTCTTTATCATGCTAGGATTAGCAGGAAAAAGCAAAAAATTTCAGAATTGCACCTTGCAATGTGGAGATATTACTGTTTGTGCATTTACAATATTCATTGATTTTTGCCATTGAAAAACATGTTTTTCATATACCAGAAATGTTTGAAGCTACTGACTGAATGAAAGGAGCTGGCATCTCACTCTCTTTGAATCTTCTTTATCATGCTAGGATTAGCAGGAAAAAGAAAAAATTTCAGAATTGCACCTTGCAATGTGGAGATATTACTGTTTGTGCATTTACAATATTCATTGATTTTTGCCATTGAAAAACATGTTTTTCATATACCAGAAATGTTTGAAGCTACTGACTGAATGAAAGGAGCTGGCATCTCACTCTCTTTGAATCTTCTTTATCATGCTAGGATTAACAGGAAAAAGCAAAAAATTTCAGAATTGCACCTTGCAATGTGGAGATATTACTGTTTGTGCATTTACAATATTCATTGATTTTTGCCATTGAAAAACATGTTTTTCATATACCAGAAATGTTTGAAGCTACTGACTGAATGAAAGGAGCTGGCATCTCACTCTCTTTGAATCTTCTTTATCATGCTAGGATTAACAGGAAAAAGCTAAAAATTTCAGAATTGCACCGTGCAATGTGGAGATATTACTGTTTGTGCATTTACAATATTCATTGATTTTTGCCATTGAAAAACATGTTTTTCATATACCAGAAATGTTTGAAGCTACTGACTGAATGAAAGGAGCTGGCATCTCACTCTCTTTGAATCTTCTTTATCATGCTAGGATTAGCAGGAAAAAGCAAAAAATTTCAGAATTGCACCTTGCAATGTGGAGATATTACTGTTTGTGCATTTACAATATTCATTGATTTTTGCCATTGAAAAACATGTTTTTCATATACCAGAAATGTTTGAAGCTACTGACTGAATGAAAGGAGCTGGCATCTCACTCTCTTTGAATCTTCTTTATCATGCTAGGATTAACAGGAAAAAGCAAAAAATTTCAGAATTGCACCTTGCAATGTGGAGATATTACTGTTTGTGCATTTACAATATTCATTGATTTTTGCCATTGAAAAACATGTTTTTCATATACCAGAAATGTTTGAAGCTACTGACTGAATGAAAGGAGCTGGCATCTCACTCTCTTTGAATCTTCTTTATCATGCTAGGATTAACAGGAAAAAGCTAAAAATTTCAGAAT
>NW_027370615.1:0-34695 GCF_046119375.1 Phyllobates terribilis
TTCAATGCGGAGAAATTACTGTTTGTGCATTTACAATATTCATTGATTTTTGCCATTGAAAAACGTCCAGAAATGCTTGAAGCTACTGACTGAATGAAAGGAGCTGGCATCTCACTCTCTTTGAATCTTCTTTATCATGCTAAGAGGAGCAGGAAAAAGCAAAAAATTTCAGAATTGCACCTTGCAATGCGGAGAAATTACTGTTTGTGCATTTACAATATTCATTAATTTTTGCCATTGAAAAACATCATGTTATTCATATACCAGAAATGATTGAAGCTACTGACTGAATGAAAGGAGCTGGCATCTCACTCTCTTTGAATCTTCTTTATCATGCTAAGAGGAGCAGGAAAAAGCAAAAAATTTCAGAATTGCACCTTGCAATGCGGAGAAATTACTGTTTGTGCATTTACAATATTCATTGATTTTTGCCATTGAAAAACATCATGTTATTCATATACCAGAAATGTTTGAAGCTACTGACTGAATGAAAGGAGCTGGCATCTCACTCTCTTTGAATCTTCTTTATCATACTAAGAGGAGCAGGAAAAAGCAAAAAATTTCAGAATTGCACCTTGCAATGCGGAGAAATTACTGTTTGTGCATTTACAATATTCATTGATTTTTGCCATTGAAAAACGTCCAGAAATGATTGAAGCTACTGACTGAATGAAAGGAGCTGGCATCTCACTCTCTTTGAATCTTCTTTATCATGCTAAGAGGAGCAGGAAAAAGCAAAAAATTTCAGAATTGCACCTTGCAATGCGGAGAAATTACTGTTTGTGCATTTACAATATTCATTGATTTTTGCCATTGAAAAACATCATGTTATTCATATACCAGAAATGTTTGAAGCTACTGACTGAATGAAAGGAGCTGGCATCTCACTCTCTTTGAATCTTCTTTATCATACTAAGAGGAGTAGGAAAAAGCAAAAAATTTCAGAATTGCACCTTCAATGCGGAGAAATTACTGTTTGTGCATTTACAATATTCATTGATTTTTGCCATTGAAAAACGTCCAGAAATGATTGAAGCTACTGACTGAATGAAAGGAGCTGGCATCTCACTCTCTTTGAATCTTCTTTATCATGCTAAGAGGAGCAGGAAAAAGCAAAAAATTTCAGAATTGCACCTTGCAATGCGGAGAAATTACTGTTTGTGCATTTACAATATTCATTAATTTTTGCCATTGAAAAACATCATGTTATTCATATACCAGAAATGATTGAAGCTACTGACTGAATGAAAGGAGCTGGCATCTCACTCTCTTTGAATCTTCTTTATCATGCTAAGAGGAGCAGGAAAAAGCAAAAAATTTCAGAATTGCACCTTGCAATGCGGAGAAATTACTGTTTGTGCATTTACAATATTCATTGATTTTTGCCATTGAAAAACATCATGTTATTCATATACCAGAAATGTTTGAAGCTACTGACTGAATGAAAGGAGCTGGCATCTCACTCTCTTTGAATCTTCTTTATCATACTAAGAGGAGCAGGAAAAAGCAAAAAATTTCAGAATTGCACCTTGCAATGCGGAGAAATTACTGTTTGTGCATTTACAATATTCATTGATTTTTGCCATTGAAAAACGTCCAGAAATGATTGAAGCTACTGACTGAATGAAAGGAGCTGGCATCTCACTCTCTTTGAATCTTCTTTATCATGCTAAGAGGAGCAGGAAAAAGCAAAAAATTTCAGAATTGCACCTTGCAATGCGGAGAAATTACTGTTTGTGCATTTACAATATTCATTGATTTTTGCCATTGAAAAACGTCCAGAAATGATTGAAGCTACTGACTGAATGAAAGGAGCTGGCATCTCACTCTCTTTGAATCTTCTTTATCATGCTAAGAGGAGCAGGAAAAAGCAAAAAATTTCAGAATTGCACCTTGCAATGCGGAGAAATTACTGTTTGTGCATTTACAATATTCATTGATTTTTGCCGCCATTGAAAAACATCATGTTATTCATATACCAGAAATGTTTGAAGCTACTGACTGAATGAAAGGAGCTGGCATCTCACTCTCTTTGAATCTTCTTTATCATGCTAAGAGGAGCAGGAAAAAGCAAAAAATTTCAGAATTGCACCTTGCAATGCGAAGAAATTACTGTTTGTAAATTTACAATATTCATTGATTTTTGCCATTGAAAAACATCATGTTATTCATATACCAGAAATGTTTGATGCTACTGACTGAATGAAAGGAGCTGGCATCTCACTCTCTTTGAATCTTCTTTATCATGCTAAGAGGAGCAGGAAAAAGCAAAAAATTTCAGAATTGCACCTTGCAATGCGGAGAAATTACTGTTTGTGCATTTACAATATTCATTGATTTTTGCCATTGAAAAACGTCCAGAAATGATTGAAGCTACTGACTGAATGAAAGGAGCTGGCATCTCACTCTCTTTGAATCTTCTTTATCATGCTAAGAGGAGCAGGAAAAAGCAAAAAATTTCAGAATTGCACCTTGCAATGCGGAGAAATTACTGTTTGTGCATTTACAATATTCATTGATTTTTGCCATTGAAAAACATCCAGAAATGATTGAAGCTACTGACTGAATGAAAGGAGCTGGCATCTCACTCTCTTTGAATCTTCTTTATCATGCTAAGAGGAGCAGGAAAAAGCAAAAAATTTCAGAATTGCACCTTGCAATGCGGAGAAATTACTGTTTGTGCATTTACAATATTCATTGATTTTTGCCATTGAAAAACGTCCAGAAATGATTGAAGCTACTGACTGAATGAAAGGAGCTGGCATCTCAGTCTCTTTGATTCTTCTTTATCATGCTAAGAGGAGCAGGAAAAAGCAAAAAATTTCAGAATTGCACCTTGCAATGCGGAGAAATTACTGTTTGTGCATCTACAATATTCATTGATTTTTGCCATTGAAAAACGTCCAGAAATGATTGAAGCTACTGACTGAATGAAAGGAGCTGGCATCTCACTCTCTTTGAGTCTTCTTTACCATGCTAAGAGGAGCAGGAAAAAGCAAAAAATTTCAGAATTGCACCTTGCAATGCGGAGAAATTACTGTTTGTGCATTTACAATATTCATTGATTTTTGCCATTGAAAAACGTCCAGAAATGATTGAAGCTACTGACTGAATGAAAGGAGCTGGCATCTCACTCTCTTTGAATCTTCTTTATCATGCTAAGAGGAGCAGGAAAAAGCAAAAAATTTCAGAATTGCACCTTGCAATGCGGAGAAATTACTGTTTGTGCATTTACAATATTCATTAATTTTTGCCATTGAAAAACATCATGTTATTCATATACCAGAAATGATTGAAGCTACTGACTGAATGAAAGGAGCTGGCATATCACTCTCTTTGAATCTTCTTTATCATGCTAAGAGGAGCAGGAAAAAGCAAAAAATTTCAGAATTGCACCTTGCAATGCGGAGAAATTACTGTTTGTGCATTTACAATATTCATTGATTTTTGCCATTGAAAAACGTCCAGAAATGATTGAAGCTACTGACTGAATGAAAGGAGCTGGCATCTCACTGTCTTTGAATCTTCTTTATCATGCTAAGAGGAGCAGGAAAAAGCAAAACATTTCAGAATTGCACCTTGCAATGCGGAGAAATTACTGTTTGTGCATTTACAATATTCATTGATTTTTGCCATTGAAAAACGTCCAGAAATGATTGAAGCTACTGACTGAATGAAAGGAGCTCTCATCTCACTCTCTTTGAATCTTCTTTATCATGCTAAGAGGAGCAGGAAAAAGCAAAAAATTTCAGAATTGCACCTTGCAATGCGGAGAAATTACTGTTTGTGCATTTACAATATTCATTGATTTTTGCCATTGAAAAACATCATGTTATTCATATACCAGAAATGTTTGAAGCTACTGACTGAATGAAAGGAGCTGGCATCTCACTCTCTTTGAATCTTCTTTATCATGCTAAGAGGAGCAGGAAAAAGCAAAAAATTTCAGAATTGCACCTTCAATGCGGAGAAATTACTGTTTGTGCATTTACAATATTCATTGATTTTTGCCATTGAAAAACGTCCAGAAATGATTGAAGCTACTGACTGAATGAAAGGAGCTGGCATCTCACTCTCTTTGAATCTTCTTTATCATGCTAAGAGGAGCAGGAAAAAGCAAAAAATTTCAGAATTGCACCTTGCAATGCGGAGAAATTACTGTTTGTGCATTTACAATATTCATTAATTTTTGCCATTGAAAAACATCATGTTATTCATATACCAGAAATGATTGAAGCTGCTGACTGAATGAAAGGAGCTGGCATCTCACTCTCTTTGAATCTTCTTTATCATGCTAAGAGGAGCAGGAAAAAGCAAAAAATTTCAGAATTGCACCTTGCAATGCGGAGAAATTACTGTTTGTGCATTTACAATATTCATTGATTTTTGCCATTGAAAAACATCATGTTATTCATATACCAGAAATGTTTGAAGCTACTGACTGAATGAAAGGAGCTGGCATCTCACTCTCTTTGAATCTTCTTTATCATACTAAGAGGAGCAGGAAAAAGCAAAAAATTTCAGAATTGCACCTTGCAATGCGGAGAAATTACTGTTTGTGCATTTACAATATTCATTGATTTTTGCCATTGAAAAACGTCCAGAAATGATTGAAGCTACTGACTGAATGAAAGGAGCTGGCATCTCACTCTCTTTGAATCTTCTTTATCATGCTAAGAGGAGCAGGAAAAAGCAAAAAATTTCAGAATTGCACCTTGCAATGCGGAGAAATTACTGTTTGTGCATTTACAATATTCATTGATTTTTGCCATTGAAAAACGTCCAGAAATGATTGAAGCTACTGACTGAATGAAAGGAGCTGGCATCTCACTCTCTTTGAATCTTCTTTATCATGCTAAGAGGAGCAGGAAAAAGCAAAAAATTTCAGAATTGCACCTTGCAATGCGGAGAAATTACTGTTTGTGCATTTACAATATTCATTGATTTTTGCCATTGAAAAACATCATGTTATTCATATACCAGAAATGTTTGAAGCTACTGACTGAATGAAAGGAGCTGGCATCTCACTCTCTTTGAATCTTCTTTATCATGCTAAGAGGAGCAGGAAAAAGCAAAAAATTTCAGAATTGCACCTTGCAATGCGAAGAAATTACTGTTTGTGCATTTACAATATTCATTGATTTTTGCCATTGAAAAACATCATGTTATTCATATACCAGAAATGTTTGAAGCTACTGACTGAATGAAAGGAGCTGGCATCTCACTCTCTTTGAATCTTCTTTATCATGCTAAGAGGAGCAGGAAAAAGCAAAAAATTTCAGAATTGCACCTTGCAATGCGGAGAAATTACTGTTTGTGCATTTACAATATTCATTGATTTTTGCCATTGAAAAACGTCCAGAAATGATTGAAGCTACTGACTGAATGAAAGGAGCTGGCATCTCACTCTCTTTGAATCTTCTTTATCATGCTAAGAGGAGCAGGAAAAAGCAAAAAATTTCAGAATTGCACCTTGCAATGCGGAGAAATTACTGTTTGTGCATTTACAATATTCATTGATTTTTGCCATTGAAAAACATCATGTTATTCATATACCAGAAATGATTGAAGCTACTGACTGAATGAAAGGAGCTGGCATCTCACTCTCTTTGAATCTTCTTTATCATGCTAAGAGGAGCAGGAAAAAGCAAAAAATTTCAGAATTGCACCTTGCAATGCGGAGAAATTACTGTTTGTGCATTTACAATATTCATTGATTTTTGCCATTGAAAAACGTCCAGAAATGATTGAAGCTACTGACTGAATGAAAGGAGCTGGCATCTCACTCTCTTTGAATCTTCTTTATCATGCTAAGAGGAGCAGGAAAAAGCAAAAAATTTCAGAATTGCACCTTGCAATACGGAGAAATTACTGTTTGTGCATTTACAATATTCATTGATTTTTGCCATTGAAAAACGTCCAGAAATGATTGAAGCTATTGACTGAATGAAAGGAGCTGGCATCTCAGTCTCTTTGAATCTTCTTTATCATGCTAAGAGGAGCAGGAAAAAGCAAAAAATTTCAGAATTGCACCTTGCAATGCGGAGAAATTACTGTTTGTGCATCTACAATATTCATTGATTTTTGCCATTGAAAAACATCATGTTATTCATATACCAGAAATGTTTGAAGCTACTGACTGAATGAAAGGAGCTGGCATCTCACTCTATTTGAATCTTCTTTATCATGCTAAGAGGAGCAGGAAAAAGCAAAAAATTTCAGAATTGCACCTTGCAATGCGGAGAAATTACTGTTTGTGCATTTACAATATTCATTGATTTTTGCCATTGAAAAATGTCCAGAAATGATTGAAGCTACTGACTGAAAGGAGCTGGCATCTCACTCTCTTTGAATCTTCTTTATCATGCTAAGAGGAGCAGGAAAAAGCAAAAAATTTCAGAATTGCACCTTGCAATGCGGAGAAATTACTGTTTGTGCATTTACAATATTCATTGATTTTTGCCATTGAAAAACGTCCAGAAATGATTGAAGCTACTGACTGAATAAAAGGAGCTGGCATCTCACTCTCTTTGAATCTTCTTTATCATGCTAAGAGGAGCAGGAAAAAGCAAAAAAATTCAGAATTGCACCTTGCAATGCGGAGAAATTACTGTTTGTGCATTTACAATATTCATTGATTTTTACCATTGAAAAACATCATGTTATTCATATACCAGAAATGATTGAAGCTACTGACTGAATGAAAGGAGCTGGCATCTCACGCTCTTTGAATCTTCTTTTTCATGCTAAGAGGAGCAGGAAAAAGCAAAACATTTCAGAATTGCACCTTGCAATGCGGAGAAATTACTGCTTGTGCATTTACAATATTCATTGATTTTTGCCATTGAAAAACGTCCAGAAATGATTGAAGCTACTGACTGAATGAAAGGAGCTGGCATCTCACTCTCTTTGAGTCTTCTTTATCATGCTAAGAGGAGCAGGAAAAAGCAAAAAATTTCAGAATTGCACCTTGCAATGCGGAGAAATTACTGTTTGTGCATTTACAATATTCATTGATTTTTGCCATTGAAAAACGTCCAGAAATGATTAAAGCTACTGACTGAATGAAAGGAGCTGGCATCTCACTCTCTTTGAATCTTCTTTATCATGCTAAGAGGAGCAGGAAAAAGCAAAAAATTTCAGAATTGCACCTTGCAATGCGGAGAAATTACTGTTTGTGCATTTACAATATTCATTGATTTTTGCTATTGAAAAACGTCCAGAAATGATTGAAGCTACTGACTGAATGAAAGGAGCTGGCATCTCACTCTCTTTGAATCTTCTTTATCATGCTAAGAGGAGCAGGAAAAAGCAAAAAATTTCAGAATTGCACCTTGCAATGCGGAGAAATTACTGTTTGTGCATTTACAATATTCATTGATTTTTGCCGTTGAAAAACGTCCAGAAATGATTGAAGCTACTGACTGAATGAAAGGAGCTGGCATCTCATTCTCTTTGAATCTTCTTTATCATGCTAAGAGGAGCAGGAAAAAGCAAAAAATTTCAGAATTGCACCTTGCAATGCGGAGAAATTACTGTTTGTGCATTTACAATATTCATTGATTTTTGCCATTGAAAAACGTCCAGAAATGATTGAAGCTACTGACTGAATGAAAGGAGCTGGCATCTCACTCTCTTTGAATCTTCTTTATCATGCTAAGAGGAGCAGGAAAAAGCAAAAAATTTCAGAATTGCACCTTGCAATGCGGAGAAATTACTGTTTGTGCATTTACAATATTCATTGATTTTTGCCATTGAAAAACATCATGTTATTCATATTCCAGAAATGTTTGAAGCTACTGACTGAATGAAAGGAGCTGGCATCTCACTCTCTTTGAATCTTCTTTATCATGCTAAGAGGAGCAGGAAAAAGCAAAAAATTTCAGAATTGCACCTTGCAATGCGGAGAAATTACTGTTTGTGCATTTACAATATTCATTGATTTTTGCCATTGGAAAACGTCCACAAATGATTGAAGCTACTGACTGAATTAAAGGAGCTGGCATCTCACTCTCTTTGAATCTTCTTTATCATGCTAAGAGGAGCAAGAAAAAGCAAAAAAATTCAGAATTGCACCTTGCAATGCGGAGAAATTACTGTTTGTGCATTTACAATATTCATTGATTTTTGCCATTGAAAAACATCATGTTATTCATATACCAGAAATGATTGAAGCTACTGACTGAATGAAAGGAGCTGGCATCTCACTCTCTTTGAATCTTCTTTATCATGCTAAGAGGAGCAGAAAAAAGCAAAAAATTTCAGAATTGCACCTTGCAATGCGGAGAAATTACTGTTTGTGCATTTACAATATTCATTGATTTTTGCCATTGAAAAACGTCCAGAAATGATTGAAGCTACTGACTGAATGAAAGGAGCTGGCATCTCACTCTCTTTGAATCTTCTTTATCATGCTAAGAGGAGCAGGAAAAAGCAAAAAATTTCAGAATTGCACCTTGCAATGCGGAGAAATTACTGTTTGTGCATTTACAATATTCATTGATTTTTGCCATTGAAAAACATCCAGAAATGATTGAAGCTACCGACTGAATGAAAGGAGCTGGCATCTCACTCTCTTTGAATCTTCTTTATCATGCTAAGAGGAGCAGGAAAAAGCAAAAAATTTCAGAATTGCACCTTGCAATGCGGAGAAATTACTGTTTGTGCATTTACAATATTCATTGATTTTTGCCATTGAAAAACATCATGTTATTCATATTCCAGAAATGTTTGAAGCTACTGACTGAATGAAAGGAGCTGGCATCTCACTCTCTTTGAATCTTCTTTATCATGCTAAGAGGAGCAGGAAAAAGCAAAAAATTTCAGAATTGCACCTTGCAATGCGGAGAAATTACTGTTTGTGCATTTACAATATTCATTGATTTTTGCCATTGAAAAACGTCCAGAAATGATTGAAGCTACTGACTGAATTAAAGGAGCTGGCATCTCACTCTCTTTGAATCTTCTTTATCATGCTAAGAGGAGCAGGAAAAAGCAAAAAATTTCAGAATTGCACCTTGCAATGCGGAGAAATTACTGTTTGTGCATTTACAATATTCATTGATTTTTGCCATTGAAAAACATCATGTTATTCATATACCAGAAATGATTGAAGCTACTGACTGAATGAAAGGAGCTGGCATCTCACTCTCTTTGAATCTTCTTTATCATGCTAAGAGGAGCAGGAAAAAGCAAAAAATTTCAGAATTGCACCTTGCAATGCGGAGAAATTACTGTTTGTGCATTTACAATATTCATTGATTTTTGCCATTGAAAAACGTCCAGAAATGATTGAAGCTACTGACTGAATGAAAGGAGCTGGCATCTCACTCTCTTTGAATCTTCTTTATCATGCTAAGAGGAGCAGGAAAAAGCAAAAAATTTCAGAATTGCACCTTGCAATGCGGAGAAATTACTGTTTGTGCATTTACAATATTCATTGATTTTTGCCATTGAAAAACATCATGTTATTCATATACCAGAAATGATTGAAGCTACTGACTGAATGAAAGGAGCTGGCATCTCACTCTCTTTGAATCTTCTTTATCATGCTAAGAGGAGCAGAAAAAAGCAAAAAATTTCAGAATTGCACCTTGCAATGCGGAGAAATTACTGTTTGTGCATTTACAATATTCATTGATTTTTGCCATTGAAAAACGTCCAGAAATGATTGAAGCTACTGACTGAATGAAAGGAGCTGGCATCTCACTCTCTTTGAATCTTCTTTATCATGCTAAGAGGAGCAGGAAAAAGCAAAAAATTTCAGAATTGCACCTTGCAATGCGGAGAAATTACTGTTTGTGCATTTACAATATTCATTGATTTTTGCCATTGAAAAACATCCAGAAATGATTGAAGCTACTGACTGAATGAAAGGAGCTGGCATCTCATTCTCTTTGAATCTTCTTTATCATGCTAAGAGGAGCAGGAAAAGGCAAAAAATTTCAGAATTGCACCTTGCAATGCGGAGAAATTACTGTTTGTGCATTTACAATATTCATTGATTTTTGCCATTGAAAAACATCATGTTATTCATATACCAGAAATGATTGAAGCTACTGACTGAATGAAAGGAGCTGGCATCTCACTCTCTTTGAATCTTCTTTATCATGCTAAGAGGAGCAGGAAAAAGCAAAAAATTTCAGAATTGCACCTTGCAATGCGGAGAAATTACTGTTTGTGCATTTACAATATTCATTTATTTTTGCCATTGAAAAACATCATGTTATTCATATACCAGAAATGATTGAAGCTACTGACTGAATGAAAGGAGCTGGCATCTCACTCTCTTTGAATCTTCTTTATCATGCTAAGAGGAGCAGGAAAAAGCAAAAAATTTCAGAATTGCACCTTGCAATGCGGAGAAATTACTGTTTGTGCATTTACAATATTCATTGATTTTTGCCATTGAAAAACGTCCAGAAATGATTGAAGCTACTGACTGAATGAAAGGAGCTGGCATCTCACTCTCTTTGAATCTTCTTTATCATGCTAAGAGGAGCAGGAAAAAGCAAAAAATTTCAGAATTGCACCTTGCAATGCGGAGAAATTACTGCTTGTGCATTTACAATATTCATTGATTTTTGCCATTGAAAAACGTCCAGAAATGATTGAAGCTACTGACTGAATGAAAGGAGCTGGCATCTCACTCTCTTTGAGTCTTCTTTATCATGCTAAGAGGAGCAGGAAAAAGCAAAAAATTTCAGAATTGCACCTTGCAATGCGGAGAAATTACTGTTTGTGCATTTACAATATTCATTGATTTTTGCCATTGAAAAACGTCCAGAAATGATTAAAGCTACTGACTGAATGAAAGGAGCTGGCATCTCACTCTCTTTGAATCTTCTTTATCATGCTAAGAGGAGCAGGAAAAAGCAAAAAATTTCAGAATTGCACCTTGCAATGCGGAGAAATTACTGTTTGTGCATTTACAATATTCATTGATTTTTGCTATTGAAAAACGTCCAGAAATGATTGAAGCTACTGACTGAATGAAAGGAGCTGGCATCTCACTCTCTTTGAATCTTCTTTATCATGCTAAGAGGAGCAGGAAAAAGCAAAAAATTTCAGAATTGCACCTTGCAATGCGGAGAAATTACTGTTTGTGCATTTACAATATTCATTGATTTTTGCCGTTGAAAAACGTCCAGAAATGATTGAAGCTACTGACTGAATGAAAGGAGCTGGCATCTCATTCTCTTTGAATCTTCTTTATCATGCTAAGAGGAGCAGGAAAAAGCAAAAAATTTCAGAATTGCACCTTGCAATGCGGAGAAATTACTGTTTGTGCATTTACAATATTCATTGATTTTTGCCATTGAAAAACGTCCAGAAATGATTGAAGCTACTGACTGAATGAAAGGAGCTGGCATCTCACTCTCTTTGAATCTTCTTTATCATGCTAAGAGGAGCAGGAAAAAGCAAAAAATTTCAGAATTGCACCTTGCAATGCGGAGAAATTACTGTTTGTGCATTTACAATATTCATTGATTTTTGCCATTGAAAAACATCATGTTATTCATATTCCAGAAATGTTTGAAGCTACTGACTGAATGAAAGGAGCTGGCATCTCACTCTCTTTGAATCTTCTTTATCATGCTAAGAGGAGCAGGAAAAAGCAAAAAATTTCAGAATTGCACCTTGCAATGCGGAGAAATTACTGTTTGTGCATTTACAATATTCATTGATTTTTGCCATTGAAAAACGTCCAGAAATGATTGAAGCTACTGACTGAATTAAAGGAGCTGGCATCTCACTCTCTTTGAATCTTCTTTATCATGCTAAGAGGAGCAGGAAAAAGCAAAAAATTTCAGAATTGCACCTTGCAATGCGGAGAAATTACTGTTTGTGCATTTACAATATTCATTGATTTTTGCCATTGAAAAACATCATGTTATTCATATACCAGAAATGATTGAAGCTACTGACTGAATGAAAGGAGCTGGCATCTCACTCTCTTTGAATCTTCTTTATCATGCTAAGAGGAGCAGAAAAAAGCAAAAAATTTCAGAATTGCACCTTGCAATGCGGAGAAATTACTGTTTGTGCATTTACAATATTCATTGATTTTTGCCATTGAAAAACGTCCAGAAATGATTGAAGCTACTGACTGAATGAAAGGAGCTGGCATCTCACTCTCTTTGAATCTTCTTTATCATGCTAAGAGGAGCAGGAAAAAGCAAAAAATTTCAGAATTGCACCTTGCAATGCGGAGAAATTACTGTTTGTGCATTTACAATATTCATTGATTTTTGCCATTGAAAAACATCCAGAAATGATTGAAGCTACTGACTGAATGAAAGGAGCTGGCATCTCACTCTCTTTGAATCTTCTTTATCATGCTAAGAGGAGCAGGAAAAAGCAAAAAATTTCAGAATTGCACCTTGCAATGCGGAGAAATTACTGTTTGTGCATTTACAATATTCATTGATTTTTGCCATTGAAAAACATCATGTTATTCATATTCCAGAAATGTTTGAAGCTACTGACTGAATGAAAGGAGCTGGCATCTCACTCTCTTTGAATCTTCTTTATCATGCTAAGAGGAGCAGGAAAAAGCAAAAAATTTCAGAATTGCACCTTGCAATGCGGAGAAATTACTGTTTGTGCATTTACAATATTCATTGATTTTTGCCATTGAAAAACGTTCAGAAATGATTGAAGCTACTGACTGAATTAAAGGAGCTGGCATCTCACTCTCTTTGAATCTTCTTTATCATGCTAAGAGGAGCAGGAAAAAGCAAAAAATTTCAGAATTGCACCTTGCAATGCGGAGAAATTACTGTTTGTGCATTTACAATATTCATTGATTTTTGCCATTGAAAAACATCATGTTATTCATATACCAGAAATGATTGAAGCTACTGACTGAATGAAAGGAGCTGGCATCTCACTCTCTTTGAATCTTCTTTATCATGCTAAGAGGAGCAGGAAAAAGCAAAAAATTTCAGAATTGCACCTTGCAATGCGGAGAAATTACTGTTTGTGCATTTACAATATTCATTGATTTTTGCCATTGAAAAACGTCCAGAAATGATTGAAGCTACTGACTGAATGAAAGGAGCTGGCATCTCACTCTCTTTGAATCTTCTTTATCATGCTAAGAGGAGCAGGAAAAAGCAAAAAATTTCAGAATTGCACCTTGCAATGCGGAGAAATTACTGTTTGTGCATTTACAATATTCGTTGATTTTTGCCATTGAAAAACATCATGTTATTCATATACCAGAAATGATTGAAGCTACTGACTGAATGAAAGGAGCTGGCATCTCACTCTCTTTGAATCTTCTTTATCATGCTAAGAGGAGCAGAAAAAAGCAAAAAATTTCAGAATTGCACCTTGCAATGCGGAGAAATTACTGTTTGTGCATTTACAATATTCATTGATTTTTGCCATTGAAAAACGTCCAGAAATGATTGAAGCTACTGACTGAATGAAAGGAGCTGGCATCTCACTCTCTTTGAATCTTCTTTATCATGCTAAGAGGAGCAGGAAAAAGCAAAAAATTTCAGAATTGCACCTTGCAATGCGGAGAAATTACTGTTTGTGCATTTACAATATTCATTGATTTTTGCCATTGAAAAACATCCAGAAATGATTGAAGCTACTGACTGAATGAAAGGAGCTGGCATCTCACTCTCTTTGAATCTTCTTTATCATGCTAAGAGGAGCAGGAAAAGGCAAAAAATTTCAGAATTGCACCTTGCAATGCGGAGAAATTACTGTTTGTGCATTTACAATATTCATTGATTTTTGCCATTGAAAAACATCATGTTATTCATATACCAGAAATGATTGAAGCTACTGACTGAATGAAAGGAGCTGGCATCTCACTCTCTTTGAATCTTCTTTATCATGCTAAGAGGAGCAGGAAAAAGCAAAAAATTTCAGAATTGCACCTTGCAATGCGGAGAAATTACTGTTTGTGCATTTACAATATTCATTTATTTTTGCCATTGAAAAACATCATGTTATTCATATACCAGAAATGATTGAAGCTACTGACTGAATGAAAGGAGCTGGCATCTCACTCTCTTTGAATCTTCTTTATCATGCTAAGAGGAGCAGGAAAAAGCAAAAAATTTCAGAATTGCACCTTGCAATGCGGAGAAATTACTGTTTGTGCATTTACAATATTCATTGATTTTTGCCATTGAAAAACGTCCAGAAATGATTGAAGCTACTGACTGAATGAAAGGAGCTGGCATCTCACTCTCTTTGAATCTTCTTTATCATGCTAAGAGGAGCAGGAAAAAGCAAAAAATTTCAGAATTGCACCTTGCAATGCGGAGAAATTACTGTTTGTGCATTTACAATATTCATTGATTTTTGCCATTGAAAAACATCATGTTATTCATATACCAGAAATGTTTGAAGCTACTGACTGAATGAAAGGAGCTGGCATCTCACTCTCTTTGAATCTTCTTTATCATGCTAAGAGGAGCAGGAAAAAGCAAAAAATTTCAGAATTGCACCTTGCAATGCGGAGAAATTACTGTTTGTGCATTTACAATATTCATTGATTTTTGCCATTGAAAAACGTCCAGAAATGATTGAAGCTACTGACTGAATGAAAGGAGCTGGCATCTCACTCTCTTTGAATCTTCTTTATCATGCTAAGAGGAGCAGGAAAAGGCAAAAAATTTCAGAATTGCACCTTGCAATGCGGAGAAATTACTGTTTGTGCATTTACAATATTCATTGATTTTTGCCATTGAAAAACATCATGTTATTCATATACCAGAAATGATTGAAGCTACTGACTGAATGAAAGGAGCTGGCATCTCACTCTCTTTGAATCTTCTTTATCATGCTAAGAGGAGCAGGAAAAAGCAAAAAATTTCAGAATTGCACCTTGCAATGCGGAGAAATTACTGTTTGTGCATTTACAATATTCATTGATTTTTGCCATTGAAAAACATCATGTTATTCATATACCAGAAATGATTGAAGCTACTGACTGAATGAAAGGAGCTGGCATCTCACTCTCTTTGAATCTTCTTTATCATGCTAAGAGGAGCAGGAAAAAGCAAAAAATTTCAGAATTGCACCTTGCAATGCGGAGAAATTACTGTTTGTGCATTTACAATATTCATTGATTTTTGCCATTGAAAAACGTCCAGAAATGATTGAAGCTACTGACTGAATGAAAGGAGCTGGCATCTCACTCTCTTTGAATCTTCTTTATCATGCTAAGAGGAGCAGGAAAAAGCAAAAAAATTCAGAATTGCACCTTGCAATGCGGAGAAATTACTGTTTGTGCATTTACAATATTCATTGATTTTTGCCATTGAAAAACATCATGTTATTCATATACCAGAAATGATTGAAGCTACTGACTGAATGAAAGGAGCTGGCATCTCACTCTCTTTGAATCTTCTTTTTCATGCTAAGAGGAGCAGGAAAAAGTAAAAAATTTCAGAATTGCACCTTGCAATGCGGAGAAATTACTGTTTGTGCATTTACAATATTCATTGATTTTTGCCATTGAAAAACGTCCAGAAATGATTGAAGCTACTGACTGAATGAAAGGAGCTGGCATCTCAGTCTCTTTGAATCTTCTTTATCATGCTAAGAGGAGCAGGAAAAAGCAAAAAATTTCAGAATTGCACCTTGCAATGCGGAGAAATTACTGCTTGTGCATTTACAATATTCATTGATTTTTGCCATTGAAAAACGTCCAGAAATGATTGAAGCTACTGACTGAATGAAAGGAGCTGGCATCTCACTCTCTTTGAATCTTCTTTATCATGCTAAGAGGAGCAGGAAAAAGCAAAAAATTTCAGAATTGCACCTTGCAATACGGAGAAATTACTGTTTGTGCATTTACAATATTCATTGATTTTTGCCATTGAAAAACGTCCAGAAATGATTGAAGCTACTGACTGAATGAAAGGAGCTGGCATCTCACTCTCTTTGAATCTTCTTTATCATGCTAAGAGGAGCAGGAAAAAGCAAAAAATTTCAGAATTGCACCTTGCAATGCGGAGAAATTACTGTTTGTGCATTTACAATATTCATTGATTTTTGCCATTGAAAAACGTCCAGAAATGATTGAAGCTACTGACTGAATGAAAGGAGCTGGCATCTCACTCTCTTTGAATCTTCTTTATCATGCTAAGAGGAGCAGGAAAAAGCAAAAAATTTCAGAATTGCACCTTGCAATGCGGAGAAATTACTGTTTGTGCATTTACAATATTCATTGATTTTTGCCGTTGAAAAACGTCCAGAAATGATTGAAGCTACTGACTGAATGAAAGGAGCTGGCATCTCACTCTCTTTGAATCTTCTTTATCATGCTAAGAGGAGCAGGAAAAAGCAAAAAATTTCAGAATTGCACCTTGCAATGCGGAGAAATTACTGTTTGTGCATTTACAATATTCATTGATTTTTGCCATTGAAAAACATCCAGAAATGATTGAAGCTACTGACTGAATGAAAGGAGCTGGCATCTCACTCTCTTTGAATCTTCTTTATCATGCTAAGAGGAGCAGGAAAAAGCAAAAAATTTCAGAATTGCACCTTGCAATGCGGAGAAATTACTGTTTGTGCATTTACAATATTCATTGATTTTTGCCATTGTTAAACATCATGTTATTCATATACCAGAAATGATTGAAGCTACTGACTGAATGAAAGGAGCTGGCATCTCACTCTCTTTGAATCTTCTTTATCATGCTAAGAGGAGCAGGAAAAAGCAAAAAATTTCAGAATTGCACCTTGCAATGCGGAGAAATTACTGTTTGTGCATTTACAATATTCATTGATTTTTGCCATTGAAAAACGTCCAGAAATGTTGGAAGCTACTGACTGAATGAAAGGAGCTGGCATCTCACTCTCTTTGAATCTTCTTTATCATGCTAAGAGGAGCAGGAAAAAGCAAAAAATTTCAGAATTGCACCTTGCAATGCGGAGAAATTACTGTTTGTGCATTTACAATATTCATTGATTTTTGCCATTGAAAAACATCATGTTATTCATATACCAGAAATGATTGAAGCTACTGACTGAATGAAAGGAGCTGGCATCTCACTCTCTTTGAATCTTCTTTATCATGCTAAGAGGAGCAGGAAAAAGCAAAAAATTTCAGAATTGCACCTTGCAATGCGGAGAAATTACTGTTTGTGCATTTACAATATTCATTGATTTTTGCCATTGAAAAACGTCCAGAAATGATTGAAGCTACTGACTGAATGAAAGGAGCTGGCATCTCACTCTCTTTGAATCTTCTTTATCATGCTAAGAGGAGCAGGAAAAAGCAAAAAATTTCAGAATTGCACCTTGCAATGCGGAGAAATTACTGTTTGTGCATTTACAATATTCATTGATTTTTGCCATTGAAAAACATCATGTTATTCATATACCAGAAATGATTGAAGCTACTGACTGAATGAAAGGAGCTGGCATCTCACTCTCTTTGAATCTTCTTTTTCATGCTAAGAGGAGCAGGAAAAAGTAAAAAATTTCAGAATTGCACCTTGCAATGCGGAGAAATTACTGTTTGTGCATTTACAATATTCATTGATTTTTGCCATTGAAAAACGTCCAGAAATGATTGAAGCTACTGACTGAATGAAAGGAGCTGGCATCTCAGTCTCTTTGAATCTTCTTTATCATGCTAAGAGGAGCAGGAAAAAGCAAAAAATTTCAGAATTGCACCTTGCAATGCGGAGAAATTACTGCTTGTGCATTTACAATATTCATTGATTTTTGCCATTGAAAAACGTCCAGAAATGATTGAAGCTACTGACTGAATGAAAGGAGCTGGCATCTCACTCTCTTTGAATCTTCTTTATCATGCTAAGAGGAGCAGGAAAAAGCAAAAAATTTCAGAATTGCACCTTGCAATACGGAGAAATTACTGTTTGTGCATTTACAATATTCATTGATTTTTGCCATTGAAAAACGTCCAGAAATGATTGAAGCTACTGACTGAATGAAAGGAGCTGGCATCTCACTCTGTTTGAATCTTCTTTATCATGCTAAGAGGAGCAGGAAAAAGCAAAAAATTTCAGAATTGCACCTTGCAATGCGGAGAAATTACTGTTTGTGCATTTACAATATTCATTGATTTTTGCCATTGAAAAACGTCCAGAAATGATTGAAGCTACTGACTGAATGAAAGGAGCTGGCATCTCACTCTCTTTGAATCTTCTTTATCATGCTAAGAGGAGCAGGAAAAAGCAAAACATTTCAGAATTGCACCTTGCAATGCGGAGAAATTACTGTTTGTGCATTTACAATATTCATTGATTTTTGCCATTGAAAAACATCCAGAAATGATTGAAGCTACTGACTGAATGAAAGGAGCTGGCATCTCACTCTCTTTGAATCTTCTTTATCATGCTAAGAGGAGCAGGAAAAAGCAAAAAATTTCAGAATTGCACCTTGCAATGCGGAGAAATTACTGTTTGTGCATTTACAATATTCATTGATTTTTGCCATTGTTAAACATCATGTTATTCATATACCAGAAATGATTGAAGCTACTGACTGAATGAAAGGAGCTGGCATCTCACTCTCTTTGAATCTTCTTTATCATGCTAAGAGGAGCAGGAAAAAGCAAAAAATTTCAGAATTGCACCTTGAAATGCGGAGAAATTACTGTTTGTGCATTTACAATATTCATTGATTTTTGCCATTGAAAAACGTCCAGAAATGTTTGAAGCTACTGACTGAATGAAAGGAGCTGGCATGTCACTCTCTTTGAATCTTCTTTATCATGCTAAAAGGAGCAGGAAAAAGCAAAAAATTTCAGAATTGCACCTTGCAATGCGGAGAAATTACTGTTTGTGCATTTACAATATTCATTGATTTTTGCCATTGAAAAACGTCCAGAAATGATTGAAGCTACTGACTGAATGAAAGGAGCTGGCATCTCACTCTCTTTGAATCTTCTTTATCATGCTAAGAGGAGCAGGAAAAAGCAAAAAATTTCAGAATTGCACCTTGCAATGCGGAGAAATTACTGTTTGTGCATTTACAATATTCATTGATTTTTGCCATTGAAAAACGTCCAGAAATGATTGAAGCTACTGACTGAATGAAAGGAGCTGGCATCTCACTCTCTTTGAATCTTCTTTATCATGCTAAGAGGAGCAGGAAAAAGCAAAAAATTTCAGAATTGCACCTTGCAATGCGGAGAAATTACTGTTTGTGCATTTACAATATTCATTGATTTTTGCCATTGAAAAACATCCAGAAATGATTGAAGCTACTGACTGAATGAAAGGAGCTGGCATCTCACTCTCTTTGAATCTTCTTTATCATGCTAAGAGGAGCAGGAAAAAGCAAAAAATTTCAGAATTGCACCTTGCAATGCGGAGAAATTACTGTTTGTGCATTTACAATATTCATTGATTTTTGCCATTGTTAAACATCATGTTATTCATATACCAGAAATGATTGAAGCTACTGACTGAATGAAAGGAGCTGGCATCTCACTCTCTTTGAATCTTCTTTATCATGCTAAGAGGAGCAGGAAAAAGCAAAAAATTTCAGAATTGCACCTTGAAATGCGGAGAAATTACTGTTTGTGCATTTACAATATTCATTGATTTTTGCCATTGAAAAACGTCCAGAAATGTTTGAAGCTACTGACTGAATGAAAGGAGCTGGCATCTCACTCTCTTTGAATCTTCTTTATCATGCTAAGAGGAGCAGGAAAAAGCAAAAAATTTCAGAATTGCACCTTGCAATGCGGAGAAATTACTGTTTGTGCATTTACAATATTCATTGATTTTTGCCATTGAAAAACGTCCAGAAATGATTGAAGCTACTGACTGAATGAAAGGAGCTGGCATCTCACTCTCTTTGAATCTTCTTTATCATGCTAAGAGGAGCAGGAAAATGCAAAAAAATTCAGAATTGCTCCTTGCAATGCGGAGAAATTACTGTTTGTGCATTTACAATATTCATTGATTTTTGCCATTGAAAAACATCATGTTATTCATATACCAGAAATGTTTGAAGCTACTGACTGAATGAAAGGAGCTGGCATGTCACTCTCTTTGAATCTTCTTTATCATGCTAAAAGGAGCAGGAAAAAGCAAAAAATTTCAGAATTGCACCTTGCAATGCGGAGAAATTACTGTTTGTGCATTTACAATATTCATTGATTTTTGCCATTGAAAAACGTCCAGAAATGATTGAAGCTACTGACTGAATGAAAGGAGCTGGCATCTCACTCTCTTTGAATCTTCTTTATCATGCTAAGAGGAGCAGGAAAAAGCAAAAAATTTCAGAATTGCACCTTGCAATGCGGAGAAATTACTGTTTGTGCATTTACAATATTCATTGATTTTTGCCATTGAAAAACATCATGTTATTCATATACCAGAAATGATTGAAGCTACTGACTGAATGAAAGGAGCTGGCATCTCACTCTCTTTGAATCTTCTTTATCATGCTAAGAGGATCAGGAAAAAGCAAAAAATTTCAGAATTGCACCTTGCAATGCGGAGAAATTACTGTTTGTGCATTTACAATATTCATTGATTTTTGCCATTGAAAAACGTCCAGAAATGATTGAAGCTACTGACTGAATGAAAGGAGCTGGCATCTCACTCTCTTTGAATCTTCTTTATCATGCTAAGAGGAGCAGGAAAAAGCAAAAAATTTCAGAATTGCACCTTGCAATGCGGAGAAATTACTGTTTGTGCATTTACAATATTCATTGATTTTTGCCATTGAAAAACATCATGTTATTCATATACCAGAAATGTTTGAAGCTACTGACTGAATGAAAGGAGCTGGCATCTCACTCTCTTTGAATCTTCTTTATCATGCTAAGAGGAGCAGGAAAAAGCAAAAAATTTCAGAATTGCACCTTGCAATGCGGAGAAATTACTGTTTGTGCATTTACAATATTCATTGATTTTTGCCATTGAAAAACGTCCAGAAATGATTGAAGCTACTGACTGAATGAAAGGAGCTGGCATCTCACTCTCTTTGAATCTTCTTTATCATGCTAAGAGGAGCAGGAAAAGGCAAAAAATTTCAGAATTGCACCTTGCAATGCGGAGAAATTACTGTTTGTGCATTTACAATATTCATTGATTTTTGCCATTGAAAAACATCATGTTATTCATATACCAGAAATGTTTGAAGCTACTGACTGAATGAAAGGAGCTGGCATCTCACTCTCTTTGAATCTTCTTTATCATGCTAAGAGGAGCAGGAAAAAGCAAAAAATTTCAGAATTGCACCTTGCAATGCGAATAAATTACTGTTTGTGCATTTACAATATTCATTGATTTTTGCCATTGAAAAACGTCCAGAAATGATTGAAGCTACTGACTGAATGAAAGGAGCTGGCATCTCACTCTCTTTGAATCTTCTTTATCATGCTAAGAGGAGCAGGAAAAGGCAAAAAATTTCAGAATTGCACCTTGCAATGCGGAGAAATTACTGTTTGTGCATTTACAATATTCATTGATTTTTGCCATTGAAAAACATCATGTTATTCATATACCAGAAATGTTTGAAGCTACTGACTGAATGAAAGGAGCTGGCATCTCACTCTCTTTGAATCTTCTTTATCATGCTAAGAGGAGCAGGAAAAAGCAAAAAATTTCAGAATTGCACCTTGCAATGCGAATAAATTACTGTTTGTGCATTTACAATATTCATTGATTTTTGCCATTGAAAAACATCATGTTATTCATATACCAGAAATGATTGAAGCTACTGACTGAATGAAAGGAGCTGGCATCTCACTCTCTTTGAATCTTCTTTATCATGCTAAGAGGAGCAGGAAAAAGCAAAAAATTTCAGAATTGCACCTTGCAATGCGGAGAAATTACTGTTTGTGCATTTACAATATTCATTGATTTTTGCCATTGAAAAACATCATGTTATTCATATACCAGAAATGATTGAAGCTACTGACTGAATGAAAGGAGCTGGCATCTCACTCTCTTTGAATCTTCTTTATCATGCTAAGAGGAGCAGGAAAAAGCAAAAAATTTCAGAATTGCACCTCGCAATGCGGAGAAATTACTGTTTGTGCATTTACAATATTCATTGATTTTTGCCATTGAAAAACGTCCAGAAATGATTGAAGCTACTGACTGAATGAAAGGAGCTGGCATCTCACTCTCTTTGAATCTTCTTTATCATGCTAAGAGGAGCAGGAAAAAGCAAAAAATTTCAGAATTGCACCTTGCAATGCGGAGAAATTGCTGTTTGTGCATTTACAAAATTCATTGATTTTTGCCATTGAAAAACATCATGTTATTCATATACCAAAAATGTTTGAAGCTACTGACTGAATGAAAGGAGCTGGCATCTCACTCTCTTTGAATCTTCTTTATCATGCTAAGAGGAGCAGGAAAAAGCAAAAAATTTCAGAATTGCACCTTGCAATGCGGAGAAATTACTGTTTGTGCATTTACAATATTCATTGATTTTTGCCATTGAAAAACGTCCAGAAATGATTGAAGCTACTGACTGAATGAAAGGAGCTGGCATCTCACTCTCTTTGAATCTTCTTTATCATGCTAAGAGGAGCAGGAAAAAGCAAAAAATTTCAGAATTGCACCTTGCAATGCGGAGAAATTACTGTTTGTGCATTTACAATATACATTGATTTTTGCCATTGAAAAACGTCCAGAAATGATTGAAGCTACTGACTGAATGAAAGGAGCTGGCATCTCACTCTCTTTGAATCTTCTTTATCATGCTAAGAGGAGCAGGAAAAAGCAAAAAATTTCAGAATTGCACCTTGCAATGCGGAGAAATTACTGTTTGTGCATTTACAATATACATTGATTTTTGCCATTGAAAAACGTCCAGAAATGATTGAAGCTGCTGACTGAATGAAAGGAGCTGGCATCTCACTCTCTTTGAATCTTCTTTATCATGCTAAGAGGAGCAGGAAAAAGCAAAAAATTTCAGAATTGCACCTTGCAATGCGGAGAAATTACTGTTTGTGCATTTACAATATTCATTGATTTTTGCCATTGAAAAACGTCCAGAAATGATTGAAGCTACTGACTGAATGAAAGGAGCTGGCATCTCACTCTCTTTGAATCTTCTTTATCATGCTAAGAGGAGCAGGAAAAAGCAAAAAATTTCAGAATTGCACCTTGCAATGCGGAGAAATTACTGTTTGTGCATTTACAATATTCATTGATTTTTGCCATTGAAAAACGTCCAGAAATGATTGAACCTACCGACTGAATGAAAGGAGCTGGCATCTCACTCTCTTTGAATCTTCTTTATCATGCTAAGAGGAGCAGGAAAAAGCAAAAAATTTCAGAATTACACCTTGCAATGCGGAGAAATTACTGTTTGTGCATTTACAATATTCATTGATTTTTGCCGTTGAAAAACGTCCAGAAATGATTGAAGCTACTGACTGAATGAAAGGAGCTGGCATCTCACTCTCTTTGAATCTTCTTTATCATGCTAAGAGGAGCAGGAAAAAGCAAAAAATTTCAGAATTGCACCTTGCAATGCGGAGAAATTACTGTTTGTGCATTTACAATATTCATTGATTTTTGCCATTGAAAAACATCATGTTATTCATATACCAAAAATGATTGAAGCTACTGAGTGAATGAAAGGAGCTGGCATCTCACTCTCTTTGAATCTTCTTTATCATGCTAAGAGGAGCAGGAAAAAGCAAAAAATTTCAGAATTGCACCTTGCAATGCGGAGAAATTACTGTTTGTGCATTTACAATATTCATTGATTTTTGCCATTGAAAAACGTCCAGAAATGATTGAAGCTACTGACTGAATGAAAGGAGCTGGCATCTCACTCTCTTTGAATCTTCTTTATCATGCTAAGAGGAGCAGGAAAAAGCAAAAAATTTCAGAATTGCACCTTGCAATGCGGAGAAATTACTGTTTGTGCATTTACAATATTCATTGATTTTTGCCATTGAAAAACATCATGTTATTCATATACCAGAAATGTTTGAAGCTACTGACTGAATGAAAGGAGCTGGCATGTCACTCTCTTTGAATCTTCTTTATCATGCTAAGAGGAGCAGGAAAAAGCAAAAAATTTCAGAATTGCACCTTGCAATGCGGAGAAATTACTGTTTGTGCATTTACAATATTCATTGATTTTTGCCATTGAAAAACGTCCAGAAATGATTGAAGCTACTGACTGAATGAAAGGAGCTGGCATCTCACTCTCTTTGAATCTTCTTTATCATGCTAAGAGGAGCAGGAAAAAGCAAAAAATTTCAGAATTGCACCTTGCAATGCGGAGAAATTACTGTTTGTGCATTTACAATATTCATTGATTTTTGCCATTGAAAAACATCATGTTATTCATATACCAGAAATGATTGAAGCTACTGACTGAATGAAAGGAGCTGGCATCTCACTCTCTTTGAATCTTCTTTATCATGCTAAGAGGAGCAGGAAAAAGCAAAAAATTTCAGAATTGCACCTTGCAATGCGGAGAAATTACTGTTTGTGCATTTACAATATTCATTGATTTTTGCCATTGAAAAACGTCCAGAAATGATTGAAGCTACTGACTGAATGAAAGGAGCTGGCATCTCACTCTCTTTGAATCTTCTTTATCATGCTAAGAGGAGCAGGAAAAAGCAAAAAATTTCAGAATTGCACCTTGCAATGCGGAGAAATTACTGTTTGTGCATTTACAATATTCATTGATTTTTGCCATTGAAAAACATCATGTTATTCATATACCAGAAATGTTTGAAGCTACTGACTGAATGAAAGGAGCTGGAATCTCACTCTCTTTGAATCTTCTTTATCATGCTAAGAGGAGCAGGAAAAAGCAAAAAATTTCAGAATTGCACCTTGCAATGCGGAGAAATTACTGTTTGTGCATTTACAATATTCATTGATTTTTGCCATTGAAAAACGTCCAGAAATGATTGAAGCTACTGACTGAATGAAAGGAGCTGGCATCTCACTCTCTTTGAATCTTCTTTATCATGCTAAGAGGAGCAGGAAAAGGCAAAAAATTTCAGAATTGCACCTTGCAATGCGGAGAAATTACTGTTTGTGCATTTACAATATTCATTGATTTTTGCCATTGAAAAACATCATGTTATTCATATACCAGAAATGTTTGAAGCTACTGACTGAATGAAAGGAGCTGGCATCTCACTCTCTTTGAATCTTCTTTATCATGCTAAGAGGAGCAGGAAAAACCAAAAATTTCAGAATTGCACCTTGCAATGCGAATAAATTACTGTTTGTGCATTTACAATATTCATTGATTTTTGCCATTGAAAAACATCATGTTATTCATATACCAGAAATGATTGAAGCTACTGACTGAATGAAAGGAGCTGGCATCTCACTCTCTTTGAATCTTCTTTATCATGCTAAGAGGAGCAGGAAAAAGCAAAACATTTCAGAATTGCACCTTGCAATGCGGAGAAATTACTGTTTGTGCATTTACAATATTCATTGATTTTTGCCATTGAAAAACATCATGTTATTCACATACCAGAAATGATTGAAGCTACTGACTGAATGAAAGGAGCTGGCATCTCACTCTCTTTGAATCTTCTTTATCATGCTAAGAGGAGCAGGAAAAAGCAAAAAATTTCAGAATTGCACCTCGCAATGCGGAGAAATTACTGTTTGTGCATTTACAATATTCATTGATTTTTGCCATTGAAAAACGTCCAGAAATGATTGAAGCTACTGACTGAATGAAAGGAGCTGGCATCTCACTCTCTTTGAATCTTCTTTATCATGCTAAGAAGAGCAGGAAAAAGCAAAAAATTTCAGAATTGCACCTTGCAATGCGGAGAAATTGCTGTTTGTGCATTTACAAAATTCATTGATTTTTGCCATTGAAAAACATCATGTTATTCATATACCAGAAATGTTTGAAGCTACTGACTGAATGAAAGGAGCTGGCATCTCACTCTCTTTGAATCTTCTTTATCATGCTAAGAGGAGCAGGAAAAAGCAAAAAATTTCAGAATTGCACCTTGCAATGCGGAGAAATTACTGTTTGTGCATTTACAATATTCATTGATTTTTGCCATTGAAAAACGTCCAGAAATGATTGAAGCTACTGACTGAATGAAAGGAGCTGGCATCTCACTCTCTTTGAATCTTCTTTATCATGCTAAGAGGAGCAGGAAAAAGCAAAAAATTTCAGAATTGCACCTTGCAATGCGGAGAAATTACTGTTTGTGCATTTACAATATACATTGATTTTTGCCATTGAAAAACGTCCAGAAATGATTGAAGCTACTGACTGAATGAAAGGAGCTGGCATCTCACTCTCTTTGAATCTTCTTTATCATGCTAAGAGGAGCAGGAAAAAGCAAAAAATTTCAGAATTGCACCTTGCAATGCGGAGAAATTACTGTTTGTGCATTTACAATATTCATTGATTTTTGCCATTGAAAAACATCATGTTATTCATATACCAGAAATGATTGAAGCTACTGACTGAATGAAAGGAGCTGGCATCTCACTCTCTTTGAATCTTCTTTATCATGCTAAGAGGAGCAGGAAAAAGCAAGAAATTTCAGAATTGCACCTTGCAATGCGGAGAAATTACTGTTTGTGCATTTACAATATTCATTGATTTTTGCCATTGAAAAACATCATGTTATTCATATACCAGAAATGTTTGAAGCTACTGACTGAATGAAAGGAGCTGGCATCTCACTCTCTTTGAATCTTCTTTATCATGCTAAGAGGAGCAGGAAAAAGCAAAAAATTTCAGAATTGCACCTTGCAATGTGGAGAAATTACTGTTTGTGCATTTACAATATTCATTGATTTTTACCATTGAAAAACGTCCAGAAATGATTGAAGCTACTGACTGAATGAAAGTAGCTGCCATCTCACTCTCTTTGAATCTTTTTTATCATGCTAAGAGGAGCAGGAAAAAGCAAAAAATTTCAGACTTGCACCTTGCAATGCGGAGAAATTACTGTTTGTGCATTTACAATATTCATTGATTTTTGCCATTGAAAAACATGTAATTCATATACCAGAAATGTTTGAAGCTACTGACTGAATGAAAGGAGCTGGCACCTCACTCTCTTTGAATCTTCTTTATCATGCTAAGAGGAGCGGGAAAAAGCAAAAAATTTCAGAATTGCACCTTGCAATGCGGAGAAATTACTGTTTGTGCATTTACAATATTCATTGATTTTTGCCATTGAAAAACGTCCAGAAATGATTGAAGGTACTGACTGAATGAAAGGAGCTGGCATCTCACTCTCTTTGAATCTTCTTTATCATGCTAAGAGGAGCAGGAAAAAGCAAAAAATTTCAGAATTGCACCTTGCAATGCGGAGAAATTACTGTTTGTGCATTTACAATATTCATTGATTTTTGCCATTGAAAAACGTCCAGAAATGATTGAAGCTACTGACTGAATGAAAGGAGCTGGCATCTCACTCTCTTTGAATCTTCTTTATCATGCTAAGAGGAGCAGGAAAAAGCAAAAAATTTCAGAATTGCACCTTGCAATGCGGAGAAATTACAGTTTGTGCATTTACAATATTCATTGATTTTTGCCATTGAGAAACGTCCAGAAATGATTGAAGCTACTGACTGAATGAAAGGAGCTGGCATCTCACTCTCTTTGAATCTTCTTTATCATGCTAAGAGGAACAGGAAAAAGCAAAAAATTTCAGAATTGCACCTTGCAATGCGGAGAAATTACTGTTTGTGCATTTACAATATTCATTGATTTTTGCCATTGAAAAACATCATGTTATTTATATACCAGAAATGTTTGAAGCTACTGACTGAATGAAAGGAGCTGGCATCTCACTCTCTTTGAATCTTCTTTATCATGCTAAGAGGAGCAGGAAAAAGCAAAAAATTTCAGAATTGCACCTTGCAATGTGGAGAAATTACTGTTTGTGCATTTACAATATTCATTGATTTTTACCATTGAAAAACGTCCAGAAATGATTGAAGCTACTGACTGAATGAAAGTAGCTGGCATCTCACTCTCTTTGAATTTTCTTTATCATGCTAAGAGGAGCAGGAAAAAGCAAAAAATTTCAGACTTGCACCTTGCAATGCGGAGAAATTACTGTTTGTGCATTTACAATATTCATTGATTTTTGCCATTGAAAAACATCATGTTATTCATATACCAGAAATGTTTGAAGCTACTGACTGAATGAAAGGAGCTGGCATCTCACTCTCTTTGAATCTTCTTTATCATGCTAAGAGGAGCAGGAAAAAGCAAAAAATTTCAGAATTGCACCTTGCAATGCGGAGAAATTACTGTTTGTGCATTTACAATATTCATTGATTTTTGCCATTGAAAAACATCATGTTATTCATATACCAGAAATGTTTGAAGCTACTGACTGAATGAAAGGAGCTGGCATCTCACTCTCTTTGAATCTTCTTTATCATGCTAGGATAAGCAGGAAAAAGCAAAAAATTTCAGAATTGCACCTTGCAATGTGGAGAAATTACTGTTTGTGCATTTACAATATTCATTGATTTTTACCATTGAAAAACGTCCAGAAATGATTGAAGCTACTGACTGAATGAAAGTAGCTGCCATCTCACTCTCTTTGAATCTTTTTTATCATGCTAAGAGGAGCAGGAAAAAGCAAAAAATTTCAGACTTGCACCTTGCAATGCGGAGAAATTACTGTTTGTGCATTTACAATATTCATTGATTTTTGCCATTGAAAAACATCATGTTATTCATATACCAGAAATGTTTGAAGCTACTGACTGAATGAAAGGAGCTGGCATCTCACTCTCTTTGAATCTTCTTTATCATGCTAAGAGGAGCAGGAAAAAGCAAAAAATTTCAGAATTGCACCTTGCAATGCGGAGAAATTACTTTTTGTGCATTTACAATATTCATTGATTTTTGCCATTGAAAAACGTCCAGAAATGATTGAAGCTACTGACTGAATGAAAGGAGCTGGCATCTCACTCTCTTTGAATCTTCTTTATCATGCTAAGAGGAGCAGGAAAAAGCAAAAAATTTCAGAATTGCACCTTGCAATGCGGAGAAATTACTGTTTGTGCATTTACAATATTCATTGATTTTTGCCATTGAAAAACGTCCAGAAATGATTGAAGCTACTGACTGAATGAAAGGAGCTGGCATCTCACTCTCTTTGAATCTTCTTTATCATGCTAAGAGGAGCAGGAAAAAGCAAAAAATTTCAGAATTGCACCTTGCAATGCGGAGAAATTACTGTTTGTGCATTTACAATATTCATTGATTTTTGCCATTGAAAAACATGTAATTCATATACCAGAAATGTTTGAAGCTACTGACTGAATGAAAGGAGCTGGCACCTCACTCTCTTTGAATCTTCTTTATCATGCTAAGAGGAGCGGGAAAAAGCAAAAAATTTCAGAATTGCACCTTGCAATGCGGAGAAATTACTGTTTGTGCATTTACAATATTCATTGATTTTTGCCATTGAAAAACGTCCAGAAATGATTGAAGGTACTGACTGAATGAAAGGAGCTGGCATCTCACTCTCTTTGAATCTTCTTTATCATGCTAAGAGGAGCAGGAAAAAGCAAAAAATTTCAGAATTGCACCTTGCAATGCGGAGAAATTACTGTTTGTGCATTTACAATATTCATTGATTTTTGCCATTGAAAAACGTCCAGAAATGATTGAAGCTACTGACTGAATGAAAGGAGCTGGCATCTCACTCTCTTTGAATCTTCTTTATCATGCTAAGAGGAGCAGGAAAAAGCAAAAAATTTCAGAATTGCACCTTGCAATGCGGAGAAATTACAGTTTGTGCATTTACAATATTCATTGATTTTTGCCATTGAGAAACGTCCAGAAATGATTGAAGCTACTGACTGAATGAAAGGAGCTGGCATCTCACTCTCTTTGAATCTTCTTTATCATGCTAAGAGGAACAGGAAAAAGCCAAAAATTTCAGAATTGCACCTTGCAATGCGGAGAAATTACTGTTTGTGCATTTACAATATTCATTGATTTTTGCCATTGAAAAACATCATGTTATTTATATACCAGAAATGTTTGAAGCTACTGACTGAATGAAAGGAGCTGGCATCTCACTCTCTTTGAATCTTCTTTATCATGCTAAGAGGAGCAGGAAAAAGCAAAAAATTTCAGAATTGCACCTTGCAATGTGGAGAAATTACTGTTTGTGCATTTACAATATTCATTGATTTTTACCATTGAAAAACGTCCAGAAATGATTGAAGCTACTGACTGAATGAAAGTAGCTGGCATTTCACTCTCTTTGAATTTTCTTTATCATGCTAAGAGGAGCAGGAAAAAGCAAAAAATTTCAGACTTGCACCTTGCAATGCGGAGAAATTACTGTTTGTGCATTTACAATATTCATTGATTTTTGCCATTGAAAAACATCATGTTATTCATATACCAGAAATGTTTGAAGCTACTGACTGAATGAAAGGAGCTGGCATCTCACTCTCTTTGAATCTTCTTTATCATGCTAAGAGGAGCAGGAAAAAGCAAAAAATTTCAGAATTGCACCTTGCAATGCGGAGAAATTACTGTTTGTGCATTTACAATATTCATTGATTTTTGCCATTGAAAAACATCATGTTATTCATATACCAGAAATGTTTGAAGCTACTGACTGAATGAAAGGAGCTGGCATCTCACTCTCTTTGAATCTTCTTTATCATGCTAAGAGGAGCAGGAAAAAGCAAAAAATTTTAGAATTGCACCTTGCAATGTGGAGAAATTACTGTTTGTGCATTTACAATATTCATTGATTTTTACCATTGAAAAACGTCCAGAAATGATTGAAGCTACTGACTGAATGAAAGTAGCTGGCATCTCACTCTCTTTGAATCTTCTTTATCATGCTAAGAGGAGCAGGAAAAAGCAAAAAATTTCAGACTTGCACCTTGCAATGCGGAGAAATTACTGTTTGTGCATTTACAATATTCATTGATTTTTGCCATTGAAAAACATCATGTTATTCATATACCAGAAATGTTTGAAGCTACTGACTGAATGAAAGGAGCTGGCATCTCACTCTCTTTGAATCTTCTTTATCATGCTAAGAGGAGCAGGAAAAAGCAAAAAATTTCAGAATTGCACCTTGCAATGCGGAGAAATTACTGTTTGTGCATTTACAATATTCATTGATTTTTGCCATTGAAAAACATCATGTTATTCATATACCAGAAATGTTTGAAGCTACTGACTGAATGAAAGGAGCTGGCATCTCAATCTCTTTGAATCTTCTTTATCATGCTAAGAGGAGCAGGATAAAGCAAAAAATTTCAGAATTGCACCTTGCAATGTGGAGAAATTACTGTTTGTGCATTTACAATATTCATTGATTTTTACCATTGAAAAACGTCCAGAAATGATTGAAGCTACTGACTGAATGAAAGTAGCTGGCATCTCACTCTCTTTGAATCTTCTTTATCATGCTAAGAGGAGCAGGAAAAAGCAAAAAATTTCAGAATTGCACCTTGCAATGCGGAGAAATTACTGTTTGTGCATTTACAATATTCATTGATTTTTGCCATTGAAAAACATCATGTTATTTATATACCAGAAATGTTTGAAGCTACTGACTGAATGAAAGGAGCTGGCATCTCACTCTCTTTGAATCTTCTTTATCATGCTAAGAGGAGCAGGAAAAAGCAAAAAATTTCAGAATTGCACCTTGCAATGTGGAGAAATTACTGTTTGTGCATTTACAATATTCATTGATTTTTACCATTGAAAAACGTCCAGAAATGATTGAAGCTACTGACTGAATGAAAGTAGCTGGCATTTCACTCTCTTTGAATTTTCTTTATCATGCTAAGAGGAGCAGGAAAAAGCAAAAAATTTCAGACTTGCACCTTGCAATGCGGAGAAATTACTGTTTGTGCATTTACAATATTCATTGATTTTTGCCATTGAAAAACATCATGTTATTCATATACCAGAAATGTTTGAAGCTACTGACTGAATGAAAGGAGCTGGCATCTCACTCTCTTTGAATCTTCTTTATCATGCTAAGAGGAGCAGGAAAAAGCAAAAAATTTCAGAATTGCACCTTGCAATGCGGAGAAATTACTGTTTGTGCATTTACAATATTCATTGATTTTTGCCATTGAAAAACATCATGTTATTCATATACCAGAAATGTTTGAAGCTACTGACTGAATGAAAGGAGCTGGCATCTCACTCTCTTTGAATCTTCTTTATCATGCTAAGAGGAGCAGGAAAAAGCAAAAAATTTTAGAATTGCACCTTGCAATGTGGAGAAATTACTGTTTGTGCATTTACAATATTCATTGATTTTTACCATTGAAAAACGTCCAGAAATGATTGAAGCTACTGACTGAATGAAAGTAGCTGGCATCTCACTCTCTTTGAATCTTCTTTATCATGCTAAGAGGAGCAGGAAAAAGCAAAAAATTTCAGACTTGCACCTTGCAATGCGGAGAAATTACTGTTTGTGCATTTACAATATTCATTGATTTTTGCCATTGAAAAACATCATGTTATTCATATACCAGAAATGTTTGAAGCTACTGACTGAATGAAAGGAGCTGGCATCTCACTCTCTTTGAATCTTCTTTATCATGCTAAGAGGAGCAGGAAAAAGCAAAAAATTTCAGAATTGCACCTTGCAATGCGGAGAAATTACTGTTTGTGCATTTACAATATTCATTGATTTTTGCCATTGAAAAACATCATGTTATTCATATACCAGAAATGTTTGAAGCTACTGACTGAATGAAAGGAGCTGGCATCTCAATCTCTTTGAATCTTCTTTATCATGCTAAGAGGAGCAGGATAAAGCAAAAAATTTCAGAATTGCACCTTGCAATGTGGAGAAATTACTGTTTGTGCATTTACAATATTCATTGATTTTTACCATTGAAAAACGTCCAGAAATGATTGAAGCTACTGACTGAATGAAAGTAGCTGGCATCTCACTCTCTTTGAATCTTCTTTATCATGCTAAGAGGAGCAGGAAAAAGCAAAAAATTTCAGACTTGCACCTTGCAATGCGGAGAAATTACTGTTTGTGCATTTACAATATTCATTGATTTTTGCCATTGAAAAACATCATGTTATTCATATACCAGAAATGTTTGAAGCTACTGACTGAATGAAAGGAGCTGGCATCTCACTCTCTTTGAATCTTCTTTATCATGCTAAGAGGAGCAGGAAAAAGCAAAAAATTTCAGACTTGCACCTTGCAATGCGGAGAAATTACTGTTTGTGCATTTACAATATTCATTGATTTTTGCCATTGAAAAACATCATGTTATTCATATACCAGAAATGTTTGAAGCTACTGACTGAATGAAAGGAACTGGCATCTCACTCTCTTTGAATCTTCTTTATCATGCTAAGAGGAGCAGGAAAAAGCAAAAAATTTCAGAATTGCACCTTGCAATGCGGAGAAATTACTGTTTGTGCATTTACAATATTCATTGATTTTTGCCATTGAAAAACGTCCAGAAATGATTGAAGGTACTGACTGAATGAAAGGAGCTGGCATCTCACTCTCTTTGAATCTTCTTTATCATTCTAAGAGGAGCAGGAAAAAGCAAAAAATTTCAGAATTGCACCTTGCAATGCGGAGAAATTACTGTTTGTGCATTTACAATATTCATTGATTTTTGCCATTGAAAAACGTCCAGAAATGATTGAAGCTACTGACTGAATGAAAGGAGCTGGCATCTCACTCTCTTTGAATCTTCTTTATCATGCTAAGAGGAGCAGGAAAAAGCAAAAAATTTCAGAATTGCACCTTGCAATGCGGAGAAATTACTGTTTGTGCATTTACAATATACATTGATTTTTGCCATTGAAAAACGTCCAGAAATGATTGAAGCTACTGACTGAATGAAAGGAGCTGGCATCTCACTCTCTTTGAATCTTCTTTATCATGCTAAGAGGAGCAGGAAAAAGCAAAAAATTTCAGAATTGCACCTTGCAATGCGGAGAAATTACTGTTTGTGCATTTACAATATTCATTGATTTTTGCCGTTGAAAAAAGTCCAGAAATGATTGAAGCTACTGACTGAATGAAAGGAGCTGGCATCTCACTCTCTTTGAATCTTCTTTATCATGCTAAGAGGAGCAGGAAAAAGCAAAAAATTTCAGAATTGCACCTTGCAATGCGGAGAAATTACTGTTTGTGCATTTACAATATTCATTGATTTTTGCCATTGAAAAACATCATGTTATTCATATACCAGAAATGATTGAAGCTACTGACTGAATGAAAGGAGCTGGCATCTCACTCTCTTTGAATCTTCTTTATCATGCTAAGAGGAGCAGGAAAAAGCAAGAAATTTCAGAATTGCACCTTGCAATGCGGAGAAATTACTGTTTGTGCATTTACAATATTCATTGATTTTTGCCATTGAAAAACATCATGTTATTCATATACCAGAAATGTTTGAAGCTACTGACTGAATGAAAGGAGCTGGCATCTCACTCTCTTTGAATCTTCTTTATCATGCTAAGAGGAGCAGGAAAAAGCAAAAAATTTCAGAATTGCACCTTGCAATGCGGAGAAATTACTGTTTGTGCATTTACAATATTCATTGATTTTTGCCATTGAAAAACGTCCAGAAATGATTGAAGCTACTGACTGAATGAAAGGAGCTGGCATCTCACTCTCTTTGAATCTTCTTTATCATGCTAAGAGGAGCAGGAAAAAGCAAAAAATTTCAGAATTGCACCTTGCAATGCGGAGAAATTACTGTTTGTGCATTTACAATATTCATTGATTTTTGCCATTGAAAA